>NW_026652287.1:10476718-10576756 GCF_009828535.3 Hylobates moloch | reverse complement strand
TTTTTTTTTTTTTTTTTTTTTTGAGACGGAGTCTCGCTCTGTCGCCCAGGCTGGAGTGCAGTGGCGCAATCTCGGCTCACTGCAAGCTCTGCCTCCCGGGTTCACGCCATTCTCCTGCCTCAGCCTCTCCGAGTAGCTGGGACTACAGGCGCCTGCCACCACGCCCGGCTAATTTTTTGTATTTTTTTAGTAGAGACGGGGTTTCACCGTGGTCTCGATCTCCTGACCTCGTGATCCGCCCGCCTCGGCCTCCCAAAGTGCTGGGATTACAAGCGTGAGCCACCGCGCCCGGCCGCTTTATGATTCTTAAGTGCCTTAGCATAGGCCTCTAATCCAGATTCAAATAGCGTTTGTATTTATCCGCGACACAGTGCTTCCTCTGCGGAGACATGTTTGCTGAAAAGTTGGGGAATTCTTTAAAGCTTAGGACCGTACTTTTTGGAATTTGTCTACATCTTTCAGGCCTCCTTGCAGATTTTACTCATTGTTATTTCTCTGTGTTCATAGTATAGCTTTTTTTTTACATTTTAAAATTAAAGTTAACCTTTTCTTTTCAAGTTGCATTTCAAATTACCATAGAAAAATCAGAAATATAAGTAAAGCTAAAGGAAAGAAATAAAAATTACAACACCCAGCGATAACTTGTCAGTTCTCTAGTGTTTATCCTTATAGACCTTGTTTTTTATTTTTATTTTTTGCATGGTGAGTATATATATTTTTTCCTTATTTTTATTTTTATTATTATTATTTTTTTGAGACAGAATCTCGCTCTGTCGCCAGGCTGGAGTGCAGTGGCGCGATCTCAGCTCACTGTAACCTCTGCCTCCCTGGTTCAAGCGATTCTTCTCCCTCAGCCTCCCGAGTAGCTGGGACTACAGGCTTGGGCCACCACGTATTTTTTCCATTTAACAGAGCGTGAACATCCCTCCAAGCCACAAAATATCCATCTGCAATTTTTTATTTTTTAAAGATAAGTCTCACTTTGTTGCCTAGGCTGGGCTGCAAATGTGTGATCATAGCTCACTGCAGCCTTGAACTCCTGGGCTCAAGCAATCCTCCCGCCTCAGCCTCCTGAGTAGTTGGGACCACAGGTGTGCACCGCCACACCTGGCTTCTGCAGTGTTCCTTAGTGGCTGGATAGTATTTCATTGTGTGAGTGTACTACTGTTTATTTTCTCTCTCTCTGTTGATCACTGAGAATATTTCCCTGGTGTTTTTGGTAACCCCTCCCGTGTTTCTGGGCCCCTGTTCCATTCATCTGTTTTCATACTCCTGGTTGGCTACTTTCTCTGAAAATATCTCTGCTTCCTCCTCCTTCCTGACAGGAGCCTTTACCCTGGGAAGCTTTCAAGTCTCTAAAAATGGCAGCAATTCTTATCACCACTTTAGGCACCCCTCCTTGTCCCACTGTCCCACCCTCCCGGGACAGGCATGTCTAGGGAATGGTGGTCAGCAGGCGCGGAGCTGAACGGTGGCCTGTTTCTTCTGAGTCCAGGACTGAAAGCTCCTGCGCTTTCACGTTTGTCCAGCAGCCTGCTGTGGGGTAGGGGTAGAACACACAGTCAGCAACATGCCCGCAGGACTGATGCTGCAGCTTGCATGCCTTGTGGCGCTCTGCTGACAGACCCCCGAGGCTGTGACTGCAGTGTCCCTGAGGTAACTCCTGCCCTTGGCTGTTTGTTGTGCCTGAGGTAGGAGAGCAAGGCTCTGTGAAAGTTATGATTCCAGGTGTGAGTCCCCCCAGCTGGCGTGAGCTCTCACGTGGAACTGGAATGCTGCGGATGCGTGTCCCTGCGAGTTACAAAACTGGGGAATGACTTGGTACATGGAAGGAAGAGCTGACTCAACGCTCTGAAAAATGATTTAAGTATTTTTTTGTCAGATTGAGTCCGGAGATGCCACTCTCTGGCTTGGCAGCCTTGCTTCTCAGCTGCTTGCTTGTGGTGCTTCCGTGGGTCTGTGTGTCCTAACACTTACATTGTTGGAAGAGTGCTCGGCAGAGGAGCTGCTGGCCGAAGGCATGAGGACTTTGGTTATGGGTGTTTTTTTGGGGGGGACAGGGTCTCGCTCTGTCACCCAGGCTGGAGTGCAGTGGTGTGATCACAGCTCACTGCAGCCTTGAACCCCTGTGCTTAAGCGATCCTGTCACCCTGACCTCACTACAGGTGTGAGCCACTGCACCCAGCCTCAGTTTTAAAACATAACCAGGGCCAGGTTCGGTGGCTCGCGCCTGTAATCACAGCACTTTGGGAGGCTGACGTGGGAGGATCACTTGAACCCAGGAGTTCCAGATCATCCTGGCCAACATAACGAGACCCTATTTTTACAAAAACTAAAAAATTAGCCGGATGTGTTGGCTCACACCTGTAGTCCCAGCTACTCAGGAGGCTGAGGTGGGAGGATCTCTTGAGCCCAGAAGTTGGAGGCTGCTGAGCTATGATCACTGCACTCCCACCTGGGTAACAGAGTGAGACCCTGCCTCTAAAAAAAAAAATTAATTAATTAATTAATTAAAATTGCTCAGGCCCAGCTGTGTGAAGGCCGGTGTCCCCACACTGCCCGCCATCCCCCTGCTGTGTTCTTGCTGAGAGCTCCTTACTGAGGGCTCCATTTCCTGGCCTGGTGGAATGCCTGCTCCCAGCTCCCTACTCTCCCAGGCTGCTCCCTTATCTATTGGGCCAGTCTCTGTTTCCCTTTAGTTTTGGAATCCACGGGTTTTTTTCCCCCCCACGAGAAACCTTGGCAGAAGGCTTTGTCCACAGGGAAGCAAAGAACCCAGTTAGCAGCTCGGCTCTGGCCTGGCCTTGGCCTTGGCCTTCCACAGTACTGCGAGCCAGCAGGTAGGTAAGCTCACCGGTGCTATGCACGGCCTCCTTCAGATCCTTCTCAGGGCAGCCTACCAGAGACTGTATTTGCAGAGGAGCTGGCAGGGCCTGTGTGGAGCCAGCTGCGCTGCGCCTGATAAGTTTGTTTGCTTATCTTTGTTTGTGTGCTTGTTGCTGGCTCCTTGGAGCTATGGGTGTGTTTGTGGGGTGTTGGAGATGACTGACCCTAATTGGTAAAATAGGGATGAAGCGAGCAGGGCAGGGTGTGGTGTGAGAAATTCTGTCCTCTGTTCTTCCGGTGCCCCCCACTTGTTCCCCACAGAGAGATTTTCTTTCTGTTGTCCTAGAGGGCCCTGAGGCAGCAGCTTTTAGGTTCTTGGAAAGATGGGGAACAGCCACCCCCGCTGAGCAGCTCAGATTGAGGTTGGGGTGTGCTGCCCTCCCAGACGACTGGAAGATTGACACAGCAGCGCTGTGTTTCAGCTCTTTGTTCTTTGTTGGCTGGAATCACTGGAAATATATCAGTGAGACTTAAATGTGTCCTGGGAGCTTGAGCTGCCCAGTAGGTGACCCATGGCTGCAGAACAGCCAGCTCCAGCGATGTGTCATCCTGGAAGGCCAGCTGGCCTGCCTTCGGTCAGATCACATGGGTTGGCTGATGTTGGTTTCTGTGTAATTTTTTTCCTCCTTTTTAACATGGTGCCTCAAAGTCAAAGTCACGGGGACTTGAGGGTAGAAATTAGGAGGGAAGGGCAGGTTTTTCAACTGGCTCTTGGGCTGTGCTTGACAAAGCCATCATTGTTTTGAATAAAGTGCCAGTTGGTGTGCTTTGCGTCTCTCCGGTGCTCTGAAATTGGCTTCTCTTTTTCCACCTCTGCTGCTGATCCTGGGGGTGGGCTGCGAGGAGGACCACTGGTTCCAGAGGAGAAACCGCTTCCCTTTGCCTCCCTGCTCAGCAGGAGCAGCGAGAACAGCATCTTCGGGCAGTGAGTTAACTACTGCAGAGCAGCTGGGCGTGGTGGCTCACGCCTGTAATCCCAGCACTTTGGGAGGTCAAGGCGGGAGGATCACTTGAGCCCAGGAGTGTAAGACCAGCCTGGGCAACATAGCAAGATCTTCTGCAAAAATTATTTTAAAAATTAGCTAGGCATGGTGGCATGTGCCTGTGGCCCCAGCTACTTGGGAGGCTGAAGTTGGAGGATGGCGTTAGCTGGGGAGTTTGAGGCTGCAGTGAACCATGATCGTGCCACTGCTCTTCAGCTGGCCTAGGCAACAGCGCAAGGCCCTGTCTCCAAAAAAACCAAACCAAAACAAAACCCCAAAACAAACAAACACAAAAACCAAACTGTTGAGGCCGGGCGCGGTGGCTCATGCCTGTAATCCCAGCACTTTGGGAGGCTGAGGCAGGCGAATCACCTGAGGTTGGCAGTTTGAGACCAGCCTGACCAACATGGAGAAACGCCATCTCTACTAAAAATATAAAAAAAAAAAATTAGCCGGGCGTGGTGGTGGGCGCCTGTAGTCCCAGCTACTCGGAGAGGCTGAGGCAGGAGAATGGCGTGAACCCGGGAGGCGGAGCTTGCAGTGAGCCGAGATCGCGCCACTGCACTCCAGCCTGGGCGACAGAGTGAGACTCCGTCTCAAAAAAAAAAAAAAAAACTGTTGCAGAGCAGATTGCTGTCTCTTGGTCCAGTGGGCATCCTGGACCCCAGCTGTTGCAGCCAGTCTTGCCTCTTGGTAATGCCCTGGGGGCACTGCAGTTCCAGGCATCATGCTGCGTGCTGGTGGCCCCAGCCTCACTTGGCCCTTGCCTGTTCCAGACATGAGACTACCTGCTCTGGTCAGGTTCCCCACCTGCTGTCCCTGCAGCCCCGGCTGATTTCCCCAACGACCTTTTTGGTCTGATGTCTGTCCCTATCATTTGTATGATGCCTCAGGCTACAAATAACCAGCAAGAGAGAACAGTTCCTCTGCTGAACTCCCTCAGGGGAGGAGCAGAGCCTCAGGGCCTTGGCTTTCTGATGCCAACTTAGGTTGCATTGTCCTACCTCTGCGCCTCCTTGGTTTCCTATTGGTGTGGCTATATGCGGAATATTCCTCATATCCAAATATATTTGTGGAAATCCCAGCCCTGAAGGAGTTTAGGGCATTAGGAGAACTCCCTTGGTGGGTGGGAGGGTGGAGGCGGCTCACATGGAAAGGTATTTGTAGTGAGAAGATGGAGACTCCATTTCCTCCCCAAGTCAGGAACTTCATTTATCTGCATTTGAATCAATAGCTCTCCAAGTGCAGTGTGGTTATACCCCGACATTTGAAGAGCCAGGAAGGAGGAAATGCAGAGTGCAAAAACATGTCAGGTCTCTGCCCCAGACAGCCAAGTTCAAGTGTTTTTTTCTCAAAGATGGAGCTGCAGTGCAGGAGGAGTGTAGACCTGGTGGACAGAGCTGGGTGGTCAGGTGGCAAGATGAAATGACCTTATCTACAGGGTTAGTTATTCAGACAGATTTGGGAAGCACCTCTGTGGTACCATTTGAGGAGCACAGAAAAATCTGTGAATGGATCTAAAATGACTTCTTTAGGTCAGTCCTTTGAGTTTTATGGGATTAAGGTTGGCTTGCTATTAAAATGTGTTTGCAAAAATACCTAATTTGCCCCTCTCTTAAGGAATAGAGCTTCCTTTGATACTAACCAGTTTTCTAGATCACCATTTATTTTGTTTAATCATCTCTTTTACAAAATTAACCATTTTTAATGGGAAGTAGAGATCTGTCTCAAATGCATACTCATTTTTGCTGCTTTCTTGAACATATTGAACATAACTTTTGATTATTTAGAAACATATTTTTGAATATTATTTATTACATTATTGTGATAATCTTCCATTGCTAAGGTATATTGAATTCTCTGTTCAGCAGTCCCAGACTTTCTCATGAGTTAGGTTTTCAAATTGAATGATCATCTCCTCTAGGCTGTTGGCTGTCACTTGCTCAGCAGTGAGTTTCCCTTTTTGTCTGGTGTCTCCCATTTTCTATTGGTTTGCATAACTTGCTAAATTGAGTGTAAAATAAGGGTAATTAACTTAGTGAGGGTTTAGAGACTCTCCTCTGAGTCAAGCGCACAGACCTTTGTTATCTATCTTGAATTACTTTTACTTACTTCTGGATAACTAAAGCTCCAGATAATTGTGAGATAATGGTATACATACAGACTCCTTTTACAGAATACTCCGAAGCCATTATTAGCCAGTTATTAGCCAGTTACATCAGTGAATGTTGTTTACCAGATTAACTTGTATGTGTAATAGAAATTATCTGCAAATCTTGTGAAAAGGCAAAGATCCTAAACTCTTCAAAAAATTATAATGTATTCTCATTTTTGAAATCTGGCAAATAAGTAAACTCAATCAACAGGGCAGACTGCGTCCCCGGGCTAACTAAATTTTACTTTTTGCCAATTATAAGATGGACATTCACTTCTTCCCCTTTGCCAAGAGGAAATCATTCTGTGGAAGCTCTTTTCCTTCCTCCTCCCTCATCACATAGAGGTGCATGCTCATGGTCAAATGTAGGATTCAGACATTTCGGAAAGACAGGAAGAAAAGAGCCTTGGAAAACTGCTCTTAGAGTTACACCCTGTTGTTTTGTCACTTTGCTTTTTTTTTTTTTTTTTTCCTGTGCCCATGTAGGTAAAAATAGACCTGCAGTATCATTTTTAGTTGTCTTTTGAAGAACAAAAGTTTTTAATTTTGAGAAAGTCTAATGTATCTGTCTTTTTTTTTCTTTTCATGCTTTTTGTGTTGTGTTTAAGAAATCTTTGCCAATCCAAGGCCTGTAAGATTTTTCTCCTGTATTCTCTTCAAGAAGTTTTATAGTTTTAGCTTTTACATTTAGGATGTGAACCATTTTGAGTTAATATTTGTGTATGGTGTGAGGTAAGGGCTGTGATTCAGTTAAATAGTCCTTTGATGACTATCCTTGTTTATAGCTTGTCTCTTTACACTTCTTAAATTATTTCCTTGAGATATATTCTTAAAAGTGAAACTACAAAAAGTAAGTATTCACACTGAAGTCTGATATACACTGCAAGAGTAGTTTTCAAAAGTTGTATTAATTAGAAAAGACAGCCCCTAGAATGGGAGAACATATTGGCAAATTATATATCTATTAAAAGATCTATATTTAGAATATATAAAGAATTCTACAAATTAAAAAAAAAAAACAAATAACCCAATTTAAAAAATGGACAAAGGACTTGACATTTTTCCAAAGAAGATATACAAATGGCCAATAAACATGTGAAAAGATGTTTAATACCATTAATCGTTAGGGAAATACAGCTCAAAACCACAGTAAGAGGCTACTTCACAGCATTAGCCTGTGGAAAGTGTGGGAGAGCATGGAGAGCCATTCGCTCTGCGTGCTGATGGAATGTACAATGGTGCAGCCACTGTGGAAAACAGTCTGGCAACGCCCCAACACGTTAAACATGGAGTTACCATGTGACCTAGCAATTCCCTTCCTAAGAATCTCCCCAAGAGAAATGAAAATATAGTTCCTACAAAAACTTGTACACAGATGTTCACAGAAGTATTACTCATAACAGCCAAAAGTTGGAAATAATCTAAATGTCCACCAGCTGATGAATGGATTAAACAATGTGATATATCCATGCATAGGAATATTATTCAGTGGCAAACAGGAATAGAATGCTGACACATGCTACAACATGGATGAGCCTTGAAAACATGACGCAGAGGGAAAGAAGTCAATCCCAAACAGTTACATATTATGTGATTCCACTTCTATGAAATATGAAATGTCCAGAATATGTGTTCATATAGAGACAGAAAGTGGATTGATAGTTGTTTAGGGTTGAAGTGGAATAACTAAAGAGTGTGGGCATTTCTTTTAAATGCTCTAAAGTTGTGATGGCAGTTGCATAGCTCTCTGAATATATGAAACACGATTGAATTGTACACTACTTTTTGAGACAGGGTCTTGCTCTGTCACCCAGGCTGAAGTGTAGTGGCATGATCACGGCTCTCTGCAGCCTCAACCTCTCAGGCTCAAGGCATTCTCCCACCTTGGCTTCCCAAGTAGCTGGGACTACAGGTGCACACCACCACACCTGGCTAATTTTATATGTATGTATGTATGTATTTATTTTTGAGACAGAGTTTCGCTCTTCTACCCAGGCTGGAGTGCAGTGGCACGATTTTGGCTCACTGCAACCTCCGCCTTCTGGTTTCAAGTGATTCTCTTGCTTTAATCTCCTGAGTAGCTGGGATTAGAGGCGCCTGCCACCATGCCCAGCTAATTTTTGTATTTTTAGTAGACACGGGGATTTACCATGTTGGCCAGGCTGATCTTGAATTCCTGACCTTGTGATCCACCTGCCTTGGCCTCCCAAAGCGCTGGGATTACAGGCATGAACCATCGCACCTGGCCTTTTTTTTTTTTTTTTGAGACAGAGTCTCGCTCTGTCGCCCAGGCTGGAGTTCAGTGGCACAATCTTGGCTCACTGAAACCTCTGCCTCTCGGATTGAAGCAGTTCTCTGCCTCAGCCTCCCAAGTAGCTGAGATTATAGGTGCCCACCACCACACCCGGCTAATTTTTGTATGTATTTTTTTTTTTTAGTAGAGACAAGGTTTCACCATCTTGGTCAGGCTCGTCTTGAACTCCTTACCTTATGCTCCTCCCGCCTTGGCCTCCCAAAGGTCTCTAACTTCTGGGCTCATGTGATCCTTCTGCCTTGGTCTCCCAAAGTGCCGAGATTACAAGTGTAAGCTACCGGCCTGGCCAAATTGTACACTTGAAATGAGTGAACTGTGTGGTATGTGAACTATATTCCAATAAAGCTGTTACAAAAAGCATGTGGTACCAATTAATAGTCCCACTAGTGTTATTTAGGAGGGTCCAATTCCCTACATTACCCCAACCCTAGGTATCATTACTATAATTTAAAAACTTCAATCAGCTCTATTAAGGTATAATATGCAAACAATAAAATTCACCCTTACAAGTGTACTGATTTATAGTTTTGGCAAATGTATGCACACATGTGACCACTGCAATCAATATACAGAACATTTCCATGATCCCAGAAGGTTCCCTCGCGCCCTTCCCAGGCATCCTCTCCTTCCCTATCTGCACACTATCACTGTGAATCAGATTAGTCTTTCTGTGTGTTTTGTATAAATAGAATCAGACAGTTTGTATCCTTGTGTCTCGCTTCCTTTGTTCTGCATGTTGTTTTTTTTTTGAGACAGAGTCTCGCTGTCGCCCAGGCTGGAGTGCAGTGGCGCGATCTTGGCTCACTGCAGGCTCCGTCCCCCGGGGTTCACGCCATTCTCCTGCCTCAGCCTCCCGAGTAGCTGGGACTACAGGCGCCCGCCACCTCGCCCGGCTAATTTTTTGTATTTTTAGTAGAGACGGGATTTCACTGTGTTGGCCAGGATGGTCTCAATCTCCTGACCTCGTGATCCGCCCGCCTCGGCCTCCCAAAGTGCTGGGATTACAGGCGTGAGCTACCGCGCCCGGTCTGTTCGGCATGTTTTTAAGACTTATCCATGTTGCTGTCTGCACCTGTAGTTAATATTCTATCATATGGATATAGCAGTGTGTTTTCTCCATTCATCTGTTAGTAGATGTATTTGATTTATCTTCAGTTTTCTTGTTTTTGGCTTTACCATAATTACCTTTTTCTTTGAGACAGAGTCTCATTGTCTCGCCCAGGCTGGAGTGCAATGGTCGATCTTGGCTCACTGCAACATCTGCCTCCTGGGTTCAAGCAATTCTCCTGCTTGAACTCAGCCTCTTGAGTAGCTGGGACTACAGGTGCCCGCCACCATGCCCGGCTAATTTTTTTGTGTTTTTAGTGGAGATGGGGTTTCACCGCTTTAGCCAGGATGGTCTTGATCTCCTGACCTCGTGATCTGCCCACCTCAGCCTCCCAAAGTGCTGGGATTACAGGCATGAGCCACCGCGCCCGGCCAGCCTTTTTTCTTGTAGAAGAATCCTTCTGCCTTCGCCCTGTGGCTCTGACCTTTCAAAGGGGCTGGCCAGTCGTCCCACAGTCTGCATTTGTCATTTCCTGGTGAACATGTTTCCTTGCTCCCCATGTTTCCTCTAAACCACTAAATCATGTGAGTCCTGAAAGGCTTTGTTAGATTTAGGTGAAACATTTTTGGTGGGTGCCTCATGGGCGATCACATCAAAGGTCCATACTGTCAGATGGGCCCACTGTTGTTGGTGCTAAATTGGGCCATTTGGTTCAGACCTTGACAGCCACATCCATTTTATCTCTGCAGTTAGTCATTGGGGAAGCTTCACTGACTGTAGAGCTCCTTACACCTTAAGGACTAAGCTTTTTTCCTAATGCCTCTCTCAGTTTGACACTTACCTTCTAACTTTGCTTATTGATTTTTTTTTTTATTTAGAAGAGATTTTTCACGGTTTTGTTTTTTTTTTTTTGAGATGGAGTTTCACTCTTATTGCCCAGGCTGGAGTGCAGTGGTGCGATCTCGGCTCACCACAACCTCTGCCGCTCAGGTTCAAGTGATTCTCCTGCCTCAGCCTCCTGAGTAGCTGGGATTACAGCCATGCCCAGCTAATTTTGTATTTTTAGTGGAGATGGGGTTTCTCCATGTTGGTCAGGCTGGTCTAGAACTCCCGACCTCAGGTGATCTGCCTGACTCGGCCTCCCAAAGTGCTGGGATTACAGGAGTGAGCCACTGTGCTCGGCCGATTTTTCACTTTTATGTGGTCAAAACACCCATGGTACAAAAGAGGTATCTCTCAAAAACTTCCTTTTTATAAGCCCTTTCCCCCCCTTCTTTTCCTCCTCTCTCTCTTGTTCCCTTCTTTCTCGGTCTGCTTTACTTTAGAACCTGGTGTGACAAATTAGCTTTGATTCCTATTCTGTCATCTTTTTGGACTATAGGTTCAGAAAATTACACTTAAGTGTGAGATGTTGGCCAACTGGCATTTCCATCGCTTCACTTGCTCTTCTTTTTCAAGGACTTGCCTGTTGTCCAGGCCAGCCCCTGGCTGGGAAAAGTAGCAGCAAGGTTGGGACTTTGATCCTAGGCTCTGCACCGTGGGTGGTGTTATCTCGACTTATCCTCTGTCTTCAAAGCTGCAGACCCATTTATGGTGGTGATGGAGAAGGGAGGGAACAGCATGGGCCAGAAGCCAAAGCTGCTCGTTTCTGGAGAAGGCCTCCTGATTCCCTCTGCCTGAAACCCCTTTTTCTCCCTTCTCTTTCTCTGGTTAACTCCTGCCCATCCTTAGAGACTCTGCTCAGGCATCCTAATTAAGGAAAACACTGGGTGCCCCTCCACTGTACTTCCGTACACTCCACACATGCCTTTGCTCACTCAAAGGAAGACCTTTCTGTCTTCTGCATTAGCTCGTGAGGTCCTGAGGGCAGAGCCAGGGATGGCAATGCCACTGTGTTGTCACTGTCTATGCAGAGCCTGACACATCGGGTTTTTGGTAAGTGTTGCTGGGATGTTCCACTCCCTGGCCTGCAGAGGGTTTCTGTATGGTGTGGATGCATTTGATTCCTGGTGGTGAAAGCAAGATGGAATCGCAGGTTCTTTTTTTTTTTTTTTTTTTTTTTTTTGAGATGGAGTCTCGCTCTGTCACCCAGGCTGGAGTGCAGTGGCGCGATCTCGGCTCACTGCAACCTCCGCCTCCCAGTTCAAGTGATCTTCCTGCCGTAGCCTCCTGAGTAGCTGGGACTACAGGCCTGCACCACCAAGCCTGGCTAATTTTTGTATTTTTAGTAGAGATGGGGCTTTACTATGTTGTCCAGGCTGGTCTCAAACTCCTGACCTCAGGTGATCCACCCATCTTGGCCTCCCAAAGTACTGGGATTACAGGTGTGAGCCACCGCAGCCGGCCTTCACTGCTCTTGATTCCCATAGATTCATAGAGCTGAAAGAGATGTAGCAGCATCAGCTGCACTAGCTGCCGGGTGCAGGACTCCAACTGGGCCCGCGCCTCTCCTCTGAGAGCACTGGCAGGGGTTCACACATCACCAGCCCTCCTCCTTGTGTTCTCCTCTGTTGCCCTCTCCCAGGTTGTCCACTCTCTAGCTTGACTAAGAGGCACTTGATAAGGGTCACTGCTGTGAAGTGTGCCTGAGAGCTGATGCTGCAGGCAGTCATCAGGCCCTTGGTGGCATTTCCTCGCTGCGGGAGCTGGGAGTGCAGTTGACAGGACAGCTGTGAAACCCCCAGCTGCAATTCCTGTGTAAGGGCTAATAAAGAAAGACATTTCTGCCTGTGCTGTCGCTCTTGGTGGGATGCGTTTGCGTTTTCCTGGATGTACCTAATCTCGCAGCTCTGGTGCTTTCCAGCTCCCCAGCACCTTTGTTCAGCATCCCCCCAGAGTTGTTCCCCCTCTTCCCATCCAGAGTCGTGATGAGGCTTGGCCACAGTGGCCTAGAGGCTTTAATTGTGCGTTCCCACAGCACAGTGAGTCAGACAGCCCTGAACGTCTTGGGAAGCATCAGCTGAATGTATGAATTCTTTTTACTGAGAACCTCCTGTGTTCCAGATAGAAAGTCAGTCTGCTCTAAATACCTGGCTTCATTTCATTCTTACCACAGCTCTGTGAAGTAGTTTTCTTTTTTTTCCCAAAGAAAGTGAAGTTCTGAAAGGCCAGGTGTCTGTCCAAGGCTGCAGAGCTGGCAGGCGGTTGGACACTGACTGCCCTCTCCTGGCTCTCCCGTGGCTGGTGGGTGACGGGGTGGTTAGAAAAGTGTCTTTTCCGAGTTGGCCCTGATTGAAAAGGGGGATTTGGGGGGACACTGTCCTCCCCCAGCTCTCTTGTGACCAGTGGTGACAGGGTGGTGATAAAAGCATCTTTCTGAGTTGGCACTGATTGGAAGGTGGGGGGTTGCAGGGACACTGCCCTCTCCGGCTCTCCCCTGGCCGGCGGTGACTAGGTGGTAATAAAAGCATCTTTCCAAGCTGACCCTGATTGGAAGGTACGCCATGTGTCCCCTGCAAAGGGCAGCCTGGCCTGTGATACTGCTGATGGAGAAGATGAATTTTTATGACATTAAGACAGAATCAGGGCTGAGAGGGGTGGTTCATGCCTGTAATCCCAGCACTTTGGGAGGCTGAGGTGGGTGAATCACGAGTTCAAGAGATCAAGACCATCCTGGCCAACATGGTGAAACCTCGTCTGTACTAAAAATACAAAAATTAGCCAGGCATGGTGGCGGGCATCTACAATCTCAGCTACTCAGGAGGCTGAGGCAGGAGAATGGCTTGAACCCGGGAGGCAGAGGTTGCAGTGAGCCGAGATCACACCACTGCAACTCCAGCCTGGCGACAGAGCGAGACTCCATCTCAAAAAAAAAAAAAAAAGACAGAATTAGATTTCCTCAGTAAAATCTGGGATTTTGCCTTCAGAGGAATCATATTATCATTCTTCCTTATGTGAGGAAAGGGTAGCAGGCCCTTGTACATAACACGAGGACTGAAACTTTATAGTAAAAAAAACCAGCATAAATGGTTGGCTTCTAGTTTTGTTCATAATTACTCTCTCCCTGCTTGACTCCTCCCCACCTCTAAATGCACGCTGGCCCCCAAAGATCTGCAGGAAGAAGACACAAAATCTCCTTCCCATGTGGGTCACGCCCTTTCATTAGTCTGTGAGCTCCTGCAAGGCCTGTGTTTTGGTTTCGTTTGTGTGTGGAGGGAACCAACAGTACATCAGGGACTTCAGTTTTGAGAAATCAGTGCCCATCACTGTCTAGGCAGACTTCTTTTTCCTGCTCTGTAGTTTTTCTTAAATTATCTGTGTCTTACAAATTCTCATTCCATTTTAGTGTATTCTTCCAGGAGGCCTTCAAGCAGGGGTAAATGAAAGAGAGACATTAGTCACTCTGACCTTGACTTTTAGTGACTAAACGCGTGCTCAACCTCACGTGAAACTATAAAAAATAGAATTTCCTTTTTAGGTGGCACAATCTCAGCTCACTGCAACCTCTGTCTCCTGGGCTCAAGTGATTCTCCTGCCTCAGCCTCCTGAGTAGCTGGGATTACAAGCGTGCACCACCACACTTGGCTAATTTTTGTATTTTTAGTAGAGATGGGGTTTCATCATGTTGGCCAGGCTGGTCTCGAATTCCTGACCTGAAGTGATCTGCCTACCTTGGCCTCCCAAAGTGCTGGGATTACAAGGCGTGAGCCACCACGCCCAGTTTTGTATTTTTAGTAGTGACGGGGTTTCGCTGTGTTGGCTAGGCTGGTCTCGAACTCCTGACCTGAAGTGATCCACCCGCCTTGGCCTCCCAAAGTGTTGGGATTATAAGTGTGAGCCACTGCGCCCGACTACTTTTTGTATTCTTAGTAGTGACAGGGTTTTGCCATGTTGGCCAGGCTGGCCTTGAACTCCTGGCCTTAAGCGATCCACACTGGGATTATAGGTGTGAGCCACTGTGCCTGGCCCAAATTGTTGCTTTTCACAGACAGGAAAGAAATGTAGATATATGGAATGCTGACAAAGATGTAATTCATTCATATGTCTCAGGAGACACAGAAGGGCTGTTTGACCTCAGATGGGTTGGCTGAGGAGATTGCAGCATGTCTGAAATACAAAAACTGTTTCTATAGGTTGCCTTCGATTTAGAGTAGGCTCCAACTCTTCTGCCCATCCCAAACTCCTCTGCTACTTGGAAGGTTAATAAGTTGACTAAAAAACACCCATGGGAAGAGGATGAAAAGGAGAGATTTAGGATGACAACTGATTCTCAGTAGCAGATGGGAGAAATCATCTTTGGCAGGCAAAGGGAAAACAGATTTTATTTTGGAATTTCTATTATGTGATGAGGGCAGTACAACGTTGTTTGTATGCTTTTTTGAATCCTCTTCCTCAAATAAGCCAGAATCCTGTGGTTGCAGTGGGTGTTACAGGATCCAGCTATTCTTCCTTTTGCCGAATGGAAGTGAGTGTGACCCCAACGCATCCCTGCTCTGGGTGCCTCTCATTTTTATTCTTTAGGGCCAGGAACTCTCTTTCTGGGGAGGGATAAAATTCTAGACCCTTAAAACTGAAAATAATTGGGAACAATCTTTATTGAATTATCTCTTGTCTCAAAAAGGGAAAAACCTATTTAAAGCCTATTTAGGTTTAGGGTCAGGTGCAGTGGCTCACATCTGTAATCTCAGCACATTAGGAGGCCGAGGCAGGAGGATTGCTTGAGGTCAGGAGTTCGAGACCAGCCTGGGCAGCATAGGGAGATGCTTATCTCTCTATTTTTTGAGACGGAGTTTTGCTCTTGTTGCCCAGGCTGGAGTGCAATGGCACAGTCTTGGCTCACTGCACCCTCCGCATCCTGGGTTCAAGTGATTCTCCTGCCTCAGCCTCGTGAGTAGCTGGGATTACAGGTATGTGCCACCATGCCCAGCTAATTTTGTATTTTTAGTAGAGACAGGTTTCTCCATGTTGGTCAGGCTGATCTCAAACTCCCAACCTCAGGTGATCCGCCCACTGTGGCCTCCCAAAGTGCTGGGATTACGGGTGTAAACCACCGCACCCGGCCTGGGAGATGCTTATCTTTACCAAAAAAATTAAAATTTAGCTGGGCATTGTGGTGCATGCCTGTAGTCCCAACTTCTTGGGAGGCTGAGGTGGGAGGATCACATGAGCCCAGTAGTTCAAGGCTGCAGTGAGCTATGATCGTGCCACTGCTCTCCAGCCTGGGCAACAGAGCTAGATCCTTCTCTTCAAAAGAAAAAAAAAAGGGCTGGGTGCAGTGGCTCACGCCTGTGATCCCAGCACTTTGGGAGGCCGAGGCGGGTGGATCACGAGGTCGGGAGATCGAGACCATCCTGGCTAACACAGTGAAACCCCATCTCTACTAAAAATACAAAAAATTAGCCGGGCATGGTGGTGGGCGCCTGTAGTCCCAGCTACTCCGGAGGCTGAGGCAGGAGAATGGCGTGAACCCAGGAGGCGGAGCTTGCAGTTAGCCGAGATTGCGCTACTGCACTCCAGCCTGGGCAACAGAGCAAGACTCCGTCTCAAAAAAAAAAAAAAAAAAAAAAATCCTATTTATAGGTCTTGGCTACCTGGTGAGTGTTACCTTATCCTTTTAGATGCATCAGACAGCTTCAGATTTCTTTGACTTGTAAGTAGGCTATTTAGCTGGCAGTGCCTTGAAATGACTAATAGTGGTGATAATGTCAAATTTGTTTTTTGTCAGTCTTCATAGGTGCTTAGAAACATTTGCAAGTATGATCTGTTTCTATTACATCTCTGGTAGCCAATTTCTAGAGTCTTGACTCCAGGTGTGTACTCTGGCTAGAGAACGCTATTCCTTGATTTATTTCCTCTTTAAGCCAGGTGTCTGCAGTTGGGTGGAGTTTTTCATTCTTTACATAAACATTTTACCTTGGTGAATATTTAAACCAACTACCAACTGAATTACCTTTTTATGAAGGTAATTCATAGGGAATTCATAGGGAAAAGCTGTATTCTTTGGGAACAGTCATGCTTAGTACTGAATATACTGGAAACTTTTCCCTACTGCCTGTGGCTTAGCCACTTGGTCAGGGTGAGGGTGGCAGTTGCCATATCAGCTAGGTGGGGCTATGTCAAACACAATAAAATGTGGACAGTGCTTGTGTTTGAGTGGTATAACTGTGTAATTTGGTTTTGTTTTGCTGTTTTTCTTTCTAAATTTGCTTTTTATATTATTTAGAAATGTTAGAAAAATATGATCAGAAATGCGAAGGAGGTACATGAAACAAATTATAGCAAACCAGATAGCTTTGGATTTCTCTTACTTTTTAAGTAGGTTAAGTAGTGTAATAGAGTAACATTCCTTAGTTTGGTATGGCAATGGCCCAATTTGAAGTGGGGTGCTGCCCACATTAATTGATTTATTCAACATAATCCCAATCAACATATTAAAATAGTTTTCTTTTTTCTTTCTTTTAGAATAGTTTTATTTTGAGATTTGTCAACATGGTCGTAAAGTTCACTTGAAAGAATAGTAGGCAAGAATTCTAAAATTGTTTTAAAAGATCATGGGTGCTAACCTTACTTAGATAGTAAAGTATATCACAGAGTCGTGATGATTAAATTAGTGTGATAGCAGCACAGGATTGGACACAGGTCAGTGGTGATGCAGGGCCCAGAACAAGCCCTGGTGTATGTGAAGATGCAACATATGTTCATAGAAGTGTCGTAAGTCATTGTGGGAAGATGAGACAATGAGATAACTAGTTGGAATTTGTTTTTGTGAGCTGTGTAAAGAACTAAATTGATTTTCTCCCCAGATGAATCAGAGTTATGTAAAAAGTGAAATCATTAAAAATGTATGTACAGGCCGGGCGCGGTGGCTCACACCTGTAATCCCAGCACTTTGGGAGGCCGAGGCAGGCGGATCACAAGGTCAGGAGATCGAGACCATCCTGGCTAACATGGTGAAACCCCGTCTCTACTAAAAAAATGTAAAAAAAAAAATAACCGGACATGGTGGCGGGCGCCTGTAGTCCCAGCTACTCAGGAGGCTGAGGCAGGAGAATGGCCTGAAACCAGGAGGCAGAGCTTGCAGTGAGCCAAGATCGTGCCGCTGCACTCCAACCTGGGCAACAGAGCGAGACTCCACCTCAAAAAAAAAAAAAAAAAAAATATATATATATATATGTACAAAACCCATAAGAAACAACATCCAGAAGTGGTACCAAATATATGTATCTATGGGAAGGGGGTGTATGATGAAGATGGACCTTTAGTTTAATGGGGAAAGATGGATTATTTAGGAAATCTTACCTAAAGCAGGATCCCTACATCATCCCTGTACATTCATTCCACCAAATAAATCCCAGTTGGCTTTATTGAATTGAATGTAATAAGGGAAGCCGTGAAAGTTCTAAAAGGAAATAGGTAAGTGTTTTCAAAGTCTTAGGCTAGGAAAAGCCTTGTTAAGTACAACACAAAAAACAAACATAAAAGAAAGGACTTTTAAATTTTGACTATGTTAATGAAAATTAGTGTTTATCACAGCATTGTTTATTTGAAACAGCACGTCTGTTAATATAAATGTATGTCTATGGGGAAATGGTTAAGTAGATTATGATAAATATATACAGTGAAATATTCTGTATATAAAAATAAAATAATATAAAACTTTATTGGCATAAGATGTCTGTGACATATAAGTGAAAAATGGGTTATAAGACAAACCTGTTCCTACCTATTTAAGCATTATGTTATTCATATATATATGGATTTTTTTTTTTTTTTTGAGACAGAGCCTCACTGTGCCACGCAGGCTAGAGTACAGTGGTGAGTTCACAGTTCACTGCAGCCCTGCAGCCTCCACCTCCTGGACTCAGGTGCCCCTCCCACCTCAGCCTCCCGAGTAGCTGGGACTACAGGCATGTACCACCACACCTGGCTAATTTTTGTATCTTTTGTAGAGATATGGTTTCGCCGTGCTGTCCAGGCTGGTCTTGCTTTTCTGGGTTCAAGCGATCCACCCACCTCAGCCTCCCAAAGTGCTAGGATTACAGATGTGAGCCACCACATCCAGCCTATTTATATATTTTTACCTTTATTTATATATATACATAATCAGATGAATATGTATTGCCAGGACTTAAGGGCCAACTACAGAGTTAGAACAGTCCATATAACTGCCTTCATTTCTTTCTTTCTTTTTTTTTTTTTTTTTGAGACAGAGTTTCGCTCTTGTTGCCCAGGCTAGAGTGTAATGGCGCAATCTTGGCTCACTGCAACCTCTGCCTCCCAGGTTCAAGTGATTCTCCTGCCTCAGCCTCCTAAGTAGCTGGGATTACAGGCATGTGCTACCACACCCGGCTAATTTTTGTATTTTTAGCAGACAGGGTTTCATCATGTTGGCCAGGCTGGTATCGAATTCCTGACCTCAGGTGATCCACCCACCTCAGCCTCCCAAAGTGCTGGCATTACAGGCGTGAGCCACTGCGCCTGGCTGACTGCCTTCATTTCTAATACCAAATGCAAGTTGGGGAGTTCCCAAAACCACCCTCAGTTTCAATAATTCACTAGAAAAACAGAACGCACTGAAAAGTATTATATTCATGGTTGCAGTATATTATAAGGAAAGGCTTCAAATTAAAATCAGCCAAGACGCAAGTTTTACTGGACTTGATCCATTCTACCCCTGTGGTTGACCTTTAGTCTCCAGCCCCTCCCAGATGTCTGGCTAAGACCTTTAGTTAGCCTTTCCTCTGGAGGTTGGAACTGATACCCTGTGCTCCAGGCCCCCATTGTAAGTCAGATTGGTAACTGTTCCGTGGCCAAAGCCCCCAGGCAAACAAAGACACTCCCATCAGGCAGAACTAATTTCTAATTCCAGGGGCCTAGAATTCACCTCCCAGCAGCCCAGGGCAAAGGCTGGACCTCTCTTTGGGAAGGTTACTTCTTTTTTTTTTTTTTGGAGGGGGGAACAGGGTCTCACTCTGTCACCCAGACTGGAGTGCAGTGGCACGATCTCAGCTCACCTCAACCCCCACCTCCTGGGTTCAAGCGATTCTCCTGCTTCAGCCTCCTGAGCAGCTGGGATTACAGGCGTGCACCACTACTGCCCAGCTAATTTTTTTTATTTTTAGTAGAGATGGGGTTTCATCATTTTGGCCAGGCTGGTCTTGAACTCCTGACCTCAAATGATCCATCTGCCTCGGCCTCCCATAGTGCTGGGATTACAATTGTGAGCCACCCCACCCAGCCAGGAAGACTGCTTCTTTGCTACACAATATTATCACCAAAATGTAACAGGTTTTTTCTAGGTGGTGGAATTGAAGGTGACTTTGCTTTTGTTCTTTGCACTTTTCCTTTTTGTTTGAATTTTCTTTCATTATGGATATATATATATTTTTAATCAATAAAACTACAAAAGCTTAACAGATAAAAGTGAAAACTAAATCTCTGAACGGGTGGAAGGGCAGACAGGGAAGCAGTACAAGAAATTCTAAAGAGAAACCAGTAGCGGCCGGACGCGGTGGCTCACGCCTATAATCCCAGCACTTTGGGAGGCTGAGGCAGGTGGATCACCTGAGGTCGGGAGTTCAAGACCACCCTGGCTAACATGGTGAAACCCCGTCTCTACTAAAAATACAAAAAATTAGCTGGGCATGGTAGCGGGCACCTGTCATCCCAACTACTCAGGAGGCTGAGGCAGAAGAATTGCTTGAATCTGGGAGGTGGAGGTTGCAGTGAGTCAAGATCGCACCATTGCACTCCAGCCTGGGCAACAAGAGCGAAACTCCTCAAAAAAAAAAAAAAAAGACCAGTAGAGATGACTACACAAATATGTAACCTACATTCAAAAGACATGCCATAAAGACAAGTAAAAGACAATGAAAATCCTAGGGGAAACATTTGCAGAAACATCACAAAGCATTAGTACCACTAATATTATAATATTGTGAATATAAAATAGCAAGGGAAACAATGGCTGACACCTGGGCACAGCTGTAATCCCAGCACTTTGGGAGGCTGAGGTGGGCAGATAACTTGAGGTCAGGAGTTCAAGACCAGCCTGGCCAACATGGCGAAACCCTGTCTCTACAAAAACACAAAAATTAGCCAGGCATGATGGCAGTATCTGTAATCCCAGCTACTTGGGAAGCTGAGGCAGGAGAATCGCTTGAACCCAGGAGGTGGAGGTTCCAGTGAGCCAAGATCATGCTGCCGTAATCCAGCCTGGGTGACACAGCGAGACTCCATCTGAAAACACACACACACACGCACACACACAGACACACACACAATGCTGACATTTCAATGACTGTAAATGACATGTAGTCTGTTTACCAGTAATGTCCCAAAGCCAATTTCCCGGTTTTGACATTGTGCTCCAGCGATACAGGAGCCACCACTGGGGAAAGCTGGGTGAAGGGTACATGGAGCTCTTTGTTCTATTTGTGTGACTTCCTGTGAGTCTGTAATTACTTCAGAATAAGTTTTTAGAAAAGGCAAAGGCATGGGCAAACAGCTCAGAAAATAAGGGGCACATGGCTAATGCACAGGTTTTTAATTATGAAATTTCATTAACAAATGATGCAAATTGAAGTGAAATACCAAGTTTGCCTCTTGCAAATCTGGTTTCATCTCCAGTCCGGAGGAGTGGGGAGCACCTTGGGGTCTGATTGGGGTTTACTCTTCTGGTGAGGAAACCTAGGAGTCTGGCTTTAAATGGTGCCCTGCCCAGGGGTCCCTGCCCCTGCCTGAAAGTCCACTTATGGCTTGAATCTGACAGGAAACTTAAGAACGTGCCCAAGAATCTCCTAAAACTCAGGAGCGTGCCTCACCATGCCCAGCATTGACTGCGTGCTGGGACCAGGCCCTCATATCTGCTATGGCCAACCCAGCTGTCCAGTGTGGTGGATGTGGTCACTGTTTTGCAGAAGGTGGGCTGGGCCGGCCTGGGTGACGAGGCCAGAAATGGAGCCACTCTGCTTTCTTTGTTGGTTGGAAGTGGTCTATGCATGGTGGTGTCTGTCCTCTAGTGGAAGGCCTGGACACAGCCCATTCCAGGCAGGGTGAAGTCACCATTGCAGGCAGGCACATCTTGCCTGGTATCCACTCCCTCATGTTGCCCTATTTTTGGGTGGTCATGGAAATGATTACTCCCTGCTTTTCACACAGAAAAGACAAACATACACCCTCACAAGCAAGCTGGCAAGCACATGGGCGGAGCACCTGCAGGCACTGGAACACTCGCACACTGGAGTGTGCACCAGCCTTCCCACCACAGCCCTCAGAACCTGCTTCTCCAACAGGGTGTTCTTCGAATGTAAGAAAAAAGATGCCAAGAGATCCACAAGGAGGAGGGAGCAGGACCTGAAACCCCCCGGTTCCTCCATAGGAGGCTCTCTGCTCAGGCAGGTGGCCCGACATGCACACTGCCCCTCCTGCCCGGCCATTGGCTGTGGCCCCTCCCGCGTCCCGGCTCCTCAATGAACCTTTGTTCGTCTGTAGCCTGTTAGATTTGGCTGCTGGCAGCCTGTGGGACCAGGCCCACATCCCAGGACTAGCCGATAGAGACTGCCCTTTTGAAGCAAGTGAATTGGACTCCTGGAAGAGTCATTCCTCCACTCCCTCATTGAAACCACCTAATAACCGTGATCCTCGTATCTGGATCTGGTGCACAGAATTGACTCATTCACAAGTTTATATCTGTTTTTGTGATGAATTGCCTTCCGCAATTAACTAGAAGCCCTGGAATGTCTTGGACCTTGCCTGGTCTTTTTTCCTTGTTTATTTTGAAAAAGTAATACAGTAGTAGTCCGCCCTTATCTGAGGGGGTGTGTTCTAAGACCCCAGTGGATGCCTGAAAGCTCAGATAGTACCAAGCCCTGTATACGGTACGTTTTTTCACATGTTAGCTATATACTTGTGATAAAGCTTAACTTATAAGCTAGGCACAGTAAGAGATTAACAACAATAATAACATAGAGCAATTATGACAATCTACTATTCACAATTGCACGGATAGAAAATCCGTTTTTACCATAGATCTTAGCAACCTCAGCCTCTGACTTTTTTCCTTTCACCTTTTCACTTAATGAAAGCACTTTAAGGCTTCTCTAGGGCATATCTGAATTGCCAGCATCACTACTCTTATGCTTTGTGGCCATTATTAAGTAAAATAAGGGCTACCTGAACACAAGCACTGTGATACCACAACCATGGATCTGATCACTGCGATGGCTGCTAAGTGACTTAGCAGATGGGTGGCAACTACAGTGTGGATCTGTTGGACAAAGGGATGAGTCATATCCCAGGCGGGATAGAGCGGTACGGCATGAGATTTCATGCTATTCCAAATGGTGCACGGTTTAGGATTTATAGATTGTTTATTTCTGCAACTTTCCATGTAATATTTTCAGACAGCGATTGATCATGGGTAAAGCACAATACCGCAGAAAAGGGAGGAATGCCATACATTCCAGTGTTATATTTCAACAATTCAAAACGGTGACCAGGGAACACTCCTTCTCACTGGACCCCTTGCTTCTCCAGCTCATCTCTGCAAAGGGAAATCGCTGTGGCACTCTTACCCTTTCTTATGTATCCATCCTGGCTGTCTTTTCTCCTCCCTCCTCTCCTACGTGTATGTGTGGATATCTCTGAATATAAACGGTAGCCATACCGGGCCGGGCACGGTGGCTCACGCCTATAATCCCAGCACTTTGGGAGGCCAAGGTGGGTGGATTGCTTGAGGTCAGGAGTTCGAGACCAGCCTAGCTAACATGGTGAAACTCCATCTCTACTAAAAATACAAAAATTAGCTGGGCGTGGTGGCACACGCCTGTAATCCCAGCTACTCGGGAGGCTGAGGCAGGGGAATTGCTTGAACCTGGGAGGCGGAGGTTGCAGTGAGCTGAGATTGCCACTGCACTCCAACCTGGCGAAAGAGTGAGACTCCATCTCAAAAGAAAAAAAAATAGATAATAAAAATAAAAAACAAATGGGCTGGGCGTGGTGGCTCACGCCTGTAATCCCAGCACTTTGGGAGGTCGAGGCGGGCAGATCACGAGGTCAGGAGATCAAGACCATCCTGGCTAACATGGTGAAACCCCATCTCTACTAAAAATACAAAAAATTAGCTGGGCATGGTGGTGGTGGGCACCTGTAGTCCCAGCTACTTGGAGGCTGAGGAAGGACAGTGGCATGAACCTGGGAAGTGGAGCTTGCAGTGAGCCGAGATCGCGCCACTACACTCCAGCCTGGGCGACAGAGCGAGACTCTGTCTCAAACAAACAAACAAAACAAAACAAACAAACAAAAAAACAGAAAAAAGAAAAACAAATGGTAGCCATACCGTATATCTTGCACCTTGGTTTTATTTTTGTTTCTTCACTTACTTAACAGTGCATCTTGTAGGTCTTCCCTATATGTTACCACATAGAAATGTGTTATTTTAAAAATTACCCCGTAGTGTTCCACTCTGTAGATATGCCAGTTTTGACTGGTCCCCTGTGATGAATCTAGGTTATTTCCAACCTTTTGCTGCTGCAAACAGTGCTGCAGTTTAATGTCCTTCTCTTCACGTCTTTGTGCCCATGTGAAGTGGATCTGTCGAATCACTTCCTAGGAGTGGGCTTGTGGGTCACAGGGATGTGCAGTTACAATGTTGATGGGCAGTTGTCAGCTTGCCCTTCAAAAAGGCTCACAATTGTTTTTGCCCATCATTCTATCCCCAGCACCAGCTCAGTGATGAGAACTCTTCCCCACCAGAGCTCTAAACTGATTGGGAAATAAAACGGAATCACTTTGTAGCAGTGCTATTCGCTGTAGCCCGAAGGTGGATACGACCTGTGTCCTACTGATGATGGATAAACAGAATGTGGTCCATCTATATATGGAATATGATTCTGCCTTGAAAGTAATGAAGTCCTGAGAATATTTTTTTCTTTCTTTCCCCCTCCCTCCCTTCCTCTCTTTCTCTCTTCCTTTCCTTCTCCTTCTCTTTCTTTTCTCTTTTCTTTTCTTCTTTTGAGACAGGGTCTTGCCCTGTCACCCAGGCTGGAGTGCAGTGGTACATTAGTGGCTCACTGCAGCCTTGACCTCCTGGGCTCGAGCGATCCTCCCATCTCAGCCTTCTGAGTAGCTAGGACCACAGGCACATGCCACCAAGCCCAGCTGATTTTCTAATTTTTTGTGGAGATGGTGGTCTCTCACTACGTTACCCAGACCATCTCAAACTGCTGGGCTCAAGCAGTTCTCCTGCCTTGGCCCCTCAAAGTGCTGGGATTACAAGTGGGGAACTAGGTGATGGTGCTGGTTATAAAACATTGTGAATGTTCTTAATGGCACTGAATCATCTACTTTAAAATGGTTAAAATGGTAAATTTTATATTTATTTTACTACAAGAAAAAGAGTCATCAGATGGTGGCCAAAATATTACCTTTATTGTTGACCAAGCTGAGAATATGGCTTGTAAGAGAACCCCAGACTGACCTTCCACCTCCACCCCCTCTTCAGGAGCAGGGGAAGGAGGGAACGACCCCAGCCCAGGTTCTCCTTCAGCACTCACTGTGAGATGCCTCACTCTACCTGTCTGTCAAGGAGTAGGGAGGAAGCCAGGGATGTTTTGCTAAGGGGTGTCCCTCTAAGAAGCACCAGGAATGGCGAAGAAATGTTGCCCCATAACAAATATGGTTGAATGAACAAATGAATGGGCTCCACCACTGTTCTGAGACCTATAACGACAGCCCCAGAGCCCTCTGCATGCTTGCTTTTTTTTTTTTTTTTTTTTTTTTTGAGACAGTGTCTCGCTCTGTCGCCGGGCTGGAATGCAGTGGTGCCATCTTGGCTCACTGCAACCTCCGCCTCCCAGGTTCAAGCGATTCCCCTGCCTCAGCCTCCCAAGTAGGTGGGACTACAGATGCGTGCCACCATGCCCAGCTAATTTTTGTGTTTTTAGTAGAGATGGAGTTTCACCATGTTGGCCAGGATAGTCTTGATCTCGTGACCTCATGATCCGCCTGTCTCGGCCTCCCAAAGTGCTGGGATTACAGGCGCGAGCCACTGTGCCCAGCCTTTTCTTTTTTTTTTTTTTTTTTTGCAGAGTCTCGCTGTCGCCCAGGCTGGAGTGCAGTGGTGCGATCTCGGCTCACTGCAGGCTCCGCCCCCCGGGGTTCACGCCATTCTCCTGTCTCAGCCTCCTGAGCAGCTGGGACTACAGGCGCCCGCCACCTCGCCCGGCTAATTTTTTGTATTTTTAGTAGAGACAGGGTTTCACTGTGTTAGCCAGGATGGTCTCGATCTCCTGACCTCGTGATCCGCCCGCCTCGGCCTCCCGAAGTGCTGGGATTACAGGCGTGAGCCACCGCGCCCGGCCGTCTTTTTTTTTTTTTTAATTGAGACAGAGTCTTGCTCTGTTGCCCAGGCTGGAGTGCAGTGGCGAGGTCTCAGCCTCCTGAGTAGCTGGGATTATAAGCACGTGCCACCATGCCTGGCTACTTTTTGTATTTTTAGTAGGGACAGGATTTCACCATGTTGGCCAGGCTGGTCTCGTCACCCTCCTGACCCTCGTGATCTGCCCACCTCGGCCTCCCAAAGTGCTGAGATTACAGGTGTGAGCCACCACGCCTGGCCTCTGCCTGCTTTCTTTTGGAGAGAATGGTCTGAGCAGGAGTCAGGAGTTCGTCCCAGCCGGAACCAACAGAATTAGGGACCCCTGACCTGGCCATGCCCGGCCTGCCCTCTCTGCCTGCCCCTGTTCTTACTTCCAGGTTGGTCTGTGCAAGGCTTGCAATTTAATTTCCTTCCATTCCAAAGCAGTCTCTTGCCAGACCTCTGAGGAATTCATAGTTTGCTAGTTTCATCCAAGAAAAGTTTTGAGAGAGACCTTTGTTGTACTGTGAATTTCCTATTTCATGTCAAGAACCTGCCTTCTAGGAAGGGCGGCCGTGGCAGGGTGGTGTAAAGATTGTTCTTCATGGAAAATTTAGCATTCATTTAATAACTGCATATTTAAAACACCTCCCACGTGCCAGGCCCTGTGCTGGCGACCCTAGGCGATGGACTTCCCACAGAGAGGGAGGAGAGGGCTAGCGAATGGGTGAGTGCAGTTGGCCTTCTCTGTTCTGACGGGCAGATGGCAGGGGCGGGTTCAGGAGGTGGAGGCCGGAGGAGGATTGCGTGTCTTGGGGGAAGCCAGTGGTCTTGCAGAAATGGTCAGAACATGTTTCTGGTCTGCTTTAAAAAAGGAATGGGGCATAATCCAAGTTAGACTAAGAGGCAGCCCAGTCACCTTTGTCTGGAAGATGTTGAGCTGGCAGCGTGAGTTAGGGGAGCAGAAGTCCCCCCAATCGCAGACGCTTTCTGGTGGTGCTGCCCTGGGGGCTCTGCCAGGGAGGGCTGCCCTCCACTGCTGCAGGCTCCCTTGTGGGCTTTTTAAAAAAAATTTTTAGACAGGGTCTCTCTCTCTCACCCAGGCTGAGGTGCAGTGGCACCATGATAGCTCACTGCACCCTCCAACTCCTGGGCTCCAGGGATCCTCCCATCTCAGCCTTCCAAGTAACCAGGACCACAGGCACAGGCTACCACTCCCTGCTACTTTTTTTCTTTTTTCTTTTTTGTGAGACAGTCTTGCTCTGTCATCCAGGCTGGAGTGCAGTGACGCGATCTCGGCTCACTGTACTCTCCGCCTCCTGGGTTCACGCCATTCTCCGGCCTCAGCCTCCCAAGTAGCTGGGACTACAGGTGCCCACCGTGATGCCCGGCTAATTTTTTTTGTATTTTTAGTAGAGACGGGGTTTCACCCTGTTAGCCAGGATGATCTCGATCTCTTGACCTCGTGATACACCCACCTCGGCCTCCCAAAGTGGTGGGATTATAGGTGTGAGCCACCGTGCCCGGCCTTCTTTTTTTTTTTTTTTTTTTTTTTTTTTTAAGAGACGAAGTCTTGTTATATTGCCCAGGCTGGTCTGGAACTCCTGAGCTCAAGTGATCCTCCCGCCTCAGCCCTCCAAAGTGCTGGGATTACAGGCGTGAGCCACTACACCTGGCCCATTGTGGGGCTTTTAGAGCAGCTTTTCTTGAGTCCCCTGTGAAGAAGGGTCCCCGTGGATGTCTGCATAGGAAATGTCCCTGCTCCTGTCCTTGAAGACTGACACAGCCTAACAGCTCTGCCAGGCCCATCAGGAGAGAAATCCACACAAGCCCGCCCAGGGTTTCTGGGCATGAGTCGTCCAGGGCGTCCCTTCCTTTGTAACACCTGAAGCATTCCTTGCCACCTTGCCACCTTCTGAGGCATCACAGAACTTCACGCGTTGCCTCCTCAGATCTTGACTTGAAATTGCCATGGGGGCGGGCTGGGGGTGCCGGCAGTGGACCCTTTCCAGCCCGCGTGGCTGGTTTGTTTGGATTTTGAGTTGGACGCCCTTCTTTGTGTTTGTTGAGCGCCACCTGTTGGTCATAGAGATATTACTGAAACTCGGAGTGGAAGGGAGATCCCAGTTGGGAGTTCTGGTCTCTATGTTGCTGCTGAAGTCTGACTGTGTTTGACGTAAACACCAAAGAAAAGGGAAACATTTCAGTTCATGGAGAGGAAGAAGAGGGGACCCTCAAACTAAACTTTGAGGTTTCTAGCCTGTAAGGCTAAATTTCCCTGCGTCTTGCCACTCCCCTTGTTGTGTGTGATTAAAGCTGTTGGTATGGCACCCTCTGCCCTCCAGCTTTGTCTGCTGCTACCCCCTGCCTTCAGACTCCCTTTTTTGGTTGGTTATTTTTGTTTGTTTGTTTTCTGAGACAGGGTCTTGCTCTTTCACTTAGGCTGGAGTGCATTGGTGCCATCATAGCTCACTGCAACCTCAAACACCTGGGCTCAAGCGATCTTCCTGCCTCGGTCTCCCCAGTAGCTGCGACTACATACGTGCGACACCATGCCCAGTTCACACATTGAGGGCTTTTCACTGCCTCGATCAGGCTGAGTTCTGCTCACTGAGGCCACCATAGGCCAGGCAGAAGGAACTTCGTGGGCTTCGTCGAGCTGGCTTTCCCCATCCACTAGGCCTTTGCTTAAATGCCACTTCCTCCAGAAAGCCTCCCCTTGCTTTTCTGGCCAGGTTGGTTATCCACCTTGTGCCCACAGCCATCTGCCCTTCAGGACGCTGAGCGTGGAGGCATGACGTGTGCTCCCACCCAGGGCATGCTGCATGAGGGGAACCTCCCCACCTCAGCCACTCCCTACCTCAGCCGCCCTCCTGCCTCAGCCATCCCCTGCCTCAGCCACCCCCCCGCCCTCAGCTGTCCCCCTCCTCAGCCGTCCCCCGCCCTCAGCTGTCCCGTGCCCTCAGTCCTCAGCTCTTCACAGCGCAGAGCAGGTGAGGCTTCTGCAGCTACGCAATCCCACCCTCAGGACTGGCCTGGCACTCAGAGCTGACCTCTGCCCAGGTCTCTGTTCCTGGTGTTGGCAGAGGGCACTGGTGTCACCTTTTCCACCTGTGGAGAAAGAGGAACCACATGGCAATGTGGCAAACACAAGAAAAAGGACTTCAGGGTGGGGGTTGTTAAAAACATCATGCCCTTCAATATATGCACCTACTATGTACTCACAAAAATCAAAACTAAAATTTTTTTTTTTAATTATGCCCTTTGCCGGGCACAGTGGTGCATGCCTGTAATCCCAGCACTTTTGGAGGCCGAGGTGGGAGGATCACTTGAGGTCAGGAGTTCAAAATCAGCCTGACCAACGTGGTGAAACCCTGGCTCTACTAAAAATACAAAAATTAGGCTGGGCGTGGTGGCTCACACCTGTAATCCCAGTACTTTGGGAGGCCGAGGCAGGCAGATCAACTGAGGTTGGGAGTTCCAGACCAGCCTGACCAACATGATGAAATCCCATCTCTACTAAAAATACAAAATTAGCTGGGTGTGGTGGCACATGCCTGTAATCCCAGCTATTCAGGAGGCTGAAGCAGGGAATCACTTGGACCTGGGAGGCAGAGGTTGTCATGAGCTGAGGTCACGCCATTGCACTCCACCTGGGCAACAAGAGCAAAACTCTGTCTCCAAAAACAAACAAAAATTTGGCTGATGTGGTGGTGGGCACCTGTAGTCCCAGCTACTCGGTTGGCTGAGGCAGAAGAATCGCTTGAAGCTAGGAGACGGAGGTTGCAGTGAGCCAAGATCTCGCCACTGCACTCCAGCCTGGGCAACAGAGCGAGACTCCGTCTCAAAAAATATACATATATATGCCTTTCAGTAATAACTTAACTCTAGATCATTGAGATTGTTATTAATATCTTTGTGTTTGCTTTAGGGTTTACCAGTTGTGTGTGTGTCTAAGCATGTATGTGTGTGTGTATTTTACTGTACACAAGTGTGCTTTCATTTAATCCTTATTAACACACTCTGGAGGAGGAGGTGTCATTCTAATTTTACCCAGGGCACTGCTGTGGTAGGCAGCAGGTACACCATGACACAGCGGTGGCTGTCCGGTGCCGTAGCTGCCTGCTGTACCACCGGCGAGGCCAGGCCATCAGCATGGAGGTGGGTTAGATGAGCCTTTGAACTGGGGAGAGAAGGAAGGAAGAAAGCGTGTGACTGCTCTGAGTCCCTGACCCATTGCACAGAGACTGCTGCTGTCTGCGTGTCTCTTTTGTGCTGAGAGGATGCGCTGTGACATTTTTCTGGGGATGTCATAACCTTCTGGCCTGTATTGCCCAAAGCCTGGGCTTCTTGGGGGTTTAGGTGGGGATAGGCACAAGGGTCCTTCCAGGGGCACAGCCAGGGTGTCTGCCTTCCAGGGCAGGTTCCAGGTTCACAGAATGTTTGTTGCTCAGGCGCTTCCTGTGAAGACTGCAGCTATTGTTGGCAAATCTCGGCTTGCCACGTGGCCTTTCTGAGTGGGACTGGAGAAGGGGCAGGGCTGTGGCCTGTGGTCAGATCAAACCTCCACAGCCGCACTGTGATATGGACCAGAAATAGTGCCTTGCCCATCTCAAGCCATCTGAAAAAGAGAAACCCTATGCGGGCTGCCCAGAGATGGCTCCTGGCCTAGCACTTGGAAAACTGAGCTGCCCAAGATGGCTGTGCCACCAGGGAGGCTGGGTTTACAAGTGCTCTGGACTTATTTAACGAAGAATTGTTAATTGAGCCCCTACTATGTGCCAAGCCACCTAACGGTCCTCCGTAGAGGAGCTGCAGTGTCAACAGGGAAAGGTGCATGTGTGCAGACACTGCTACATAAGAGCTCCCGTGAGACCATCCCAGAGTGGAAGAGAGCAGAGGGGCCCTGAAGGGATCGGCAGCAGCCTGGGAGAGGCCAGGCCGGCTCAGAGGAGATGGTGTCGGGGGCAGCATCTTGAATGATTAGGAGGTGGCTGAGTCACATCAAGAGTGAGGACCATGTCAGAGGCTCTGGGAGGCAGGATAGGCCCTGCCCTGCAGGCGCTCAGGCCAGTGGGATGCTCGGGTACTTGGATTGTGAATGCCTCGTGGGGGCTAGTGGCAAAGCAGGCAGGCCACGACCAGGTCACAGGAGCCTGGTTTTCACTCTGTGGTCAACAGATTTCTTTTAATTTTTAGTTATGGAAAATTTGTAGGGTATGCCAAAGTAGACGGAAGAATGCAGTGAACCCCACATGCTGCCGCCGCACGCACCAGTCGCTGTATGACCCATGACTGTCCTTGGTCTGCCCCTCTCTGGAAATAAGAATGACTTTGAATCCAGGAAGAGAGGCTGGTCAAATGTGAATAACAATGAACAGCCCAAATGCAATCTTTGCTCTTCCTGGAGGGCACTCACTGCATGCCCAGTGCTCACTTTGTGAGTCTGGTTCATGGAATCCTCCCAGTAACCCTCTGCAGAGGTGTTTGGGTTAAAGTCCCTTCAACAGATATTGGTGGGTGGCTCCAAGGCTGCAAAACCCCCGCGGCCAGTCCTGCCCTCCGCACCCTGACAGCATCCTCGCCATGCCCTGCCCTGTGTGGCTCTGAAGAAATCCCCCAGTGACCTGAATTCCATGAAGCCCGGTATGTGGCTGGGGGTGGATCAGTCAAGAGTTTGGTCCTGGAATGATCGGGTGGCACTTTGTAATTTCACTTCAATTTCAGAGTAACCACTGAGTCTCCCCACTTTGCCTTGCCTTTCAGTGGGAAGTTGGTGTCTCCAAAGTGGAAGAATTTCAAGGGCCTGAAGCTACAGTGGAGAGACAAGATCCGGCTCAATAATGCCATCTGGCGGGCCTGGTACATGCAGTGTAAGTGCTGTCCAGCCTGGGCACCGGTGGTGGTCAGAGCTCCACGGCCTGGAGGCCTGGGCACCCAGGGACCAGAGTCTGCTCCTGGGACCTGGTGTTTCTAACAGAAGTTCAGTCTGTGCAGACAGGAAACCCAAGCCAAGTCCTAGGGGAGTGGACATTTACTGGCCATCAGGCCCAGCAGAGGGGTGGCATCTGAAGAGTCAGGGAGCAGGTCTAGGAAGACTCAGGCACGGGCCTTCTCTCTCCAGCCCGGGTGTCGTGGACCCGGCAGCTTCTCCGGGAGATGAGTGTGCTAGGGCAGGCTTGTGTTGGGCTGGCCTTTCTCTGAGAAGCCATACTACCTTTCTTACTGACAGATTCCTCTCCTTTCACCTGGACTCCTTTATTCCCCTGAAATCTCCTTTTCCTAGGGAAGGAGAAGGAAAGGGTACCTGGGAATGTGGTCCTCCTGGGGGAGGGGTGCGGCAGACAGGCTGGGGCTCCCTCAGGGGTCTGGATCATGGTGATGACTCTCACCCTCTCTCTGCTCAGATCTGGAGAAGCGCAAGAATCCTGTATGCCACTTTGTGACACCCCTGGACGGCTCTGTGGATGTAGACGAGCACCGCCGGCCGGAGGTACTTGGCAGTGACCAAGGATGGCTGAGAGTGGAAACATACCAGCACCTCACCAGGAGCGGCTCACCGCGGGCTGGTCCTGCTGGAGAGGCTGCCGAGGAGAGTGCAGGGCCTGCCCTGCGCCATCCATGGCTTGGGGGCCAGGCCTGGGAGCTGGTGGCCTCTGGCAACCCCAGGCTGCAGAGCCTCCCCCTTCTCAGAGGGACTGGCCCAGGGACTGAGGGGGTTAATATCTTTCTGTTAATTTTTAAAGTGTGTGTCTATTTGTGATTATACATGCACAGGAAGTGTCTAGAGGAATATACAGAAGTGTCTTTATTAAGAGACTTCAGGAACCTCTGGGGAGTAGGATTAGGGCTGCCAGATGAGGAGGAGATGTTTTCTTCACTGCATACTCTTTCTGCGTTGTTTTAATTTTGTCTAGGCATGTCTCACTGTTAACGATAAAGGGGCAATTTAGAAGGTAAGCTAATGAAAGACAGTTTTGAGACAGTCAGGTATAATCTGGTATGAGACAGTATCAAGGGATATCATTTTGTTGGGTATGGCAATATTGTAATCAGTTCTTTTTAACAGAAAAGCATCTTTGCTGTCAAGGAGACACACAAAGTGTTTGTAGATGAGGTGATTTGGGCCTTGAGATCAGAAAGTGAGGCAGCCCCAGATATTGGGGCTCCTTATCTCTGGAGCTCGAAGGCTGTCATGCAAGGCATCCACACTGGCATCACGCGAAGGTTGGATGAGAGGACCCTGGAGGGCACATTCCACCTGAAACTTCCTGGAATTGGCTGTTCATTTTTGCCCTTTGAATGTGGCAGAGACTGCAGGGAAGGGGCATTTATGGGGGGCTCGGGAGTTGCTGCAGCGTTCCTCTGCTTATTCCTCTGCTGGAGCATTCTGCCCTCACCCTGTCCTCCTGGACAGAGCCTCAGGACCGTGCCCCCAAGGCCTTTGGCTACCTTAGGTCTTGAAATGACAGAGCATTGTTAGCTAGAGGGCCTGCTGTAGCATGGAAGAAGTTGGACGTACTTTCTGAGTGATGTGGTGGCCACCGTGGGGTTTCCTGCTGGATTGCCTGAGGCGTGATTGTAGTGCCGGATACTCGGTACACCAGTTGAGCTTTGCTAATCAAGCAGAGCCCCGTCTTCACTCTGCCCTCTGTCGCTGTCCTAGGCCATCACCACGGAAGGGAAGTACTGGAAGAGCCGCATCGAGATTGTGATCCGGGAGTATCACAAGTGGAGAACCTACTTCAAGAAAAGGGTATCTGGCTGGAGTGTTCAGGCAGCCCGCCTAGGGAGTCCCTGGTTCAGGGCCCTGGCCGAGGCGGTAGGCTCCACAGCCGCCCCACCTGGACGTGGAGCGTCAAGCAGTAAATCTGGGGCCCAGCGTGCCAGACTAGCCCAGGCGATGGCCTGCCTCGGTCAGGTCGTCTTTGCTCTCAGTTTCCCCATCTGTGCACTGGGTGGGAGTCTCCTTTGTGCAGGCATCGGCCTGGGGATGGTGTGAGCAGGACCCCTACCTGCCTCCCTGAGAGTTCTGTATATTCTAGAGCCCTTGGGCCCTCCTAGGGCCATTGGTGACCGCTGTGTCCTGTCCCTTTGCCCACAGCTACAGCAGCACAAGGATGAGGACCTCTCCAGCCTGGTCCAGGTGGGTGAGCTTGGGAGCTCTGAGGACCCCCACTTTGACCTGAGACAGCAGGGACTTCGGTGGCCCACCAGGGAGCCCTGCAAAAGGTGGCAGGCCATGGGCCCTCCCTGGAGTCTCAGGAATGGCTCAAGAAGAAGTCCAGCTGTCTCTCCTGGGTGGGCTGGAGGGAACTGCTCTCCAAATGCCTCCCCCATGCTGCCTCACTTCCACGGAGCAGCCCTGTGACGAATTTCCCCAGGTGACAGGTGTGGGAATTCTTCGTCCCACTGTTACTCTGTGATGCTTCCTCCCCCGTGTTGGTGTTGTGTTAGGACGATGACATGCTGTATTGGCACAAGCACGGGGATGGATGGAAGACCCCCGTCCCCATGGAGGAGGATCCTCTGCTGGACACAGACATGCTCATGTCGGAATTCAGCGACACCCTCTTCTCCACGCTTTCTTCACACCAGCCAGTGGCCTGGCCCAATCCCCGGGAAATAGGTAACCCAAACCAGGGCCTTGGGCTCTGAACAGCCAGCCGCTTCCTTCTCTGCCAGGCCCCCTTTGGGCCAGGGTTCCTTTAGGGCCATCTCTGAGCTACTGCATGTCACGGTTGGGGGCAGGCAGTAAGGAAGGGAAGGATAACTGGCCTCATTTGACATCTAGGCCGCACGTACCGAGTGGGTGGGGTCTGCAGAGTGGGCCTACTGGGCAGCTGCCATTCCTGTAGTGCCATGGTGGGAGGACAGCAGCAGGGTCTAGTCTGAGTCATTGGCACATTTCGGATACCGTTCCCTTCACGGGGTACATGCGCCGTGCCTAAGCTGAGGCGGCCGGGCCATGACTCATGCTAAAGAAAATCAGAAGCACTCCCGGGTGTGACCGCTCACCTTGGTGGCATTCAGTCTTCCAGTTAACCCCTCAGGGAAGAGCGCAAAGATTGAAAATTAAAACAGTTTTGGGGGAGGTCTCTGTTCTCTGTTGAGCTCTTCACAGCTTTCTGGGGTGTCCATTCCCTGATACTCAATTTTATCTTCCTGGCAAAAACTGACTTTCCTGCCTTTTGAGGTGCGGAGTGGCCGCGAACCCCCGAGAAGGTAGAAATCCCAGCCAGCTCCTCGGAAGACTCTGGGATGTGAGCAGGGCCAGGAAGGTCTGTTCCAGGCCTTTTTCACGTTCCTGAAACATTGTCTGAGAAGACAAAATGGTTCCTCTCTTTGTGATTCTTGCAGCACATCTGGGAAATGCAGACATGATCCAGCCGGGACTGATTCCTTTGCAGCCTAACCTGGACTTCATGGACACCTTTGAGCCTTTCCAGGGTGAGGACCAGAGGCAGAGAGAGCACGGCTGCCTGCATCTCCCCCAGCCCAGCACAGAGCAGATCGCTGCCTTCCTTTAAGAGGCGAGACTTGGTAGAATGGGCAAGGGGACGAGCACAGAATTTTTTTTTAAACTGAACTGTTTTTTGTAGTAACTGCAAGGTCTGGGAAGTTTTTCTGGGACATTGTTCAGCAAGGAAATTGGCTCTGGATTTAGCCGTGACTGTAAGCAGTTCTCCCTTGAAGCAGCAGAGGGCACTGATGACACGGCCAGCTCCCTGCCAAGGCCCTGCAGTTAGATGGGTCCTTGAGCACCTGCCATTGTGAGAGCAACAGAAATGCCAGGCCTGGGAGTGTTTCAGAGCCCAGGATAGTTGCTAACATGTGTGGTTCCAACCAGAGTCCCCTTTCTACAGAAAAAAAGGTGTCTCTGAGGGGAATACCCTCTGGCCATGGCATCCCCCTGGGCCATGTGGGGTTTAGGGATTTAGTCCTTGATTTGTTTGAGTCTTTTTTTTTTTTTTTTTTTTTTTTAGAGACAGAGTCTTGCACTGTCACCCAGGCTAGAGTGCAGTGGCTCAATCATGGTTCGCTGCAGCCCTGAACTCCTGGGCTCAAGTGATCCTCCCACCTCAGCGTCCTGAGTACCAGGGTGGTTCACTGCAGCCGTGAACTCCCAGGCTCAAGTGATCCTCCCACGTCAGCCTCCTGAGCACCTGGGACTACAGGCACACACCACCACACCCAGTTCATTTCTTCATTTTTTGTAAAGACGGGTCTCCTATGTTGCCCAGGTGATCCTCCTGCCTCTGCTTCCCAAAGTGCTGGGATTACAGGTGTAAGCCATCACACCCAGCCTGTTTTAGTCTTTGTTATTTTGAGACAGAGCCTTGCTCTGTAGCCCAGGCTGGAGTGCAGTGGCACGAACACAGCTCACTGCACCCTCAACCTCCCTCCTGGACTTAGGCGATCCTTCTGCCTCAGCCTCCCGTGTAGTTGGGACCACTGGTGGCACCAACCAGGCATGGTGGTTGTGGTTGGCACCTTTTTTTTTTTTTTTTTTTTTGAGATGGGAGTCTCGCTGTGTCATCAGGCTGGAGTGCAGTGGTGCAATCTTAGCTCACTGCAACCCCTGCCTTCTGGGTTCAAGCCATTCTCCTGCCTCAGCCTCCTGAGTAGCTGGGACTACAGGCATGGGCCACTACACCCAGCTAATTTTTGTATTTTTAGTAGAGATGGGGTTTCACCATGTTGGCCAGGATGGTCTTGATCTCTTGACCTCATGATCTGCCCACCTCGGCCTCACAAAGTGCTGGGATTACAGGCATGAGCCACCATGCCTGGCCCTGTTTGAGTCTTGATTCCAGCAAATGCTGGGCACACTGAGCTCAGAAGGCCCCTGCTGTTGTTTTTCAGACCTCTTCTCTTCTAGCCGCTCCATTTTTGGCTCCATGCTACCTGCATCTGCCTCAGCACCTGTTCCAGATCCCAACAACCCACCTGCACAGGTAGAGGAAGCTGGGGGATGGGTGGGGGAAGGGTCTGGCAGGCACAGGGCAGCTCATCAAAGGTTTGCTGCCAGAGCAAGGCTAATGGCATAGCCACACAGTCACCAGCAAAGCGCCAAGCAGTGCTAGACCAGCACTAATGTGCAGAGGCACGATTCCATCCCTCTTTACAGCATCCTTCAGCACCCATGGGGTGGGAGACTCTTGGTCCAGGTATGCTCCTGCCTGAGTGCCAGGTAACCTATGTGCAGCTAGCTCTGCTCCGACTAATTAACACAGAATTAGCTAGACAGAGAAGAAAAACATGGATTACTAATAAAAATAACTTCTGTATATTTCTTTCATGTTTTACTAAGCAATCCAAAAAGTTGCTTACAAGTGCTTGGGCTACAGAGCTGAGTGAGGTACCATTCTTTGTCCTTACGGAGTCCTCATGCTTATGCCCATGACCAGTTAGACACTGGTAACCTGGCACCATCTTCAAACGGGCTCCAGTAAAAATTTCTACTGCAGAGACTGGGATCTGAACCATTGATTCCTCGTAGCTTTTCTTACTTAGGAAGAGGTAGCTTGATGACCAGTTGACTCGTGAAATTGTCCTTGGGGAGCCCCGAGCAGCTGCAATCCAGGCTGCCTCTGCTCAGTAATAGAAGATGGCAGAGACTTTGGGGAGACTCTGCTGAACTCCAGAAACAAGATATTCCCAGGCTGCTAGCCAGCTGTGTGAGGGCCGTTGCCTTATCTGAGCTCTGAGTTATTTAGTTTTTAATGGAAACAAGACCCCCACAGACACGCAGGGAAACACAAATCCCTATCCCCAGATCAGCAGCCATGGGCATGGAGATGTGGCCTTTGTCCCTGTGAGCACCCGGCCTGTATAGTTGGACTTGGCAGTGTGCAGCGCTAGTAAGGAATTGTCTGACCCCAGCATTTCTTCCTGGCTCCTCTCTTCCTTTTTCAGGAGAGCATCCTGCCAACCACAGCCCTCCCCACCGTCAGCCTTCCTGACAGCCTCATCGCGCCCCCTACTGCCCCATCCCTGGCTCACGTGGATGGGCAGGGCAGTGAACACACCTCCCGGACTGAGGACCCGTTTATCCAGCCCACGGACTTCGGTCCCTCAGAGCCGCCACTGAGTGTCCCGCAGCCCTTCCTCCCCGTCTTCACCATGCCCCTGCTGTCTCCCAGCCCCGCCCCACCGCCCATCTCCCCTGTGTTACCATTAGTTCCTCCTCCTGCCACTGCCCTGAACCCCCCGGCTCCACCCACCTTCCATCAGCCACAGAAGTTTGCTGGAGTCAACAAAGCACCGTCTGTCATCACCCACACGGCCTCTGCCACCCTCACCCACGACGCCTCCGCCACCACCTTCAGCCAGAGTCAGGGCCTTGTGATCACCACCCATCACCCTGCCCCATCAGTGGCGCCTTGTGGGCTGGCACTGTCTCCTGTCACTCGGCTTCCCCAGCCACGGTTAACTTTTGTGCACCCCAAACCTGTATCCTTGACTGGGGGCAGGCCTAAGCAGCCCCACAAAATAGTGCCTGCTCCCAAATCAGAGCCCGTGTCCTTGGTGTTGAAGAACGCCTGCATCGCCCCAGGTGAGCCAGGCGGGGGGACTCAGTGCGGGGCTCCCCCCGACCCAGAGGGATGTTTTCCCATCCCAAAGGCTTTCAAACTTGTGAACACCACCACCACCCTGGTGTGCATGTGTGCGTGCACACACACACACTTAAATGAAACAAAAGTGTCATGAAATAATACATGGCCATGATCTAGTCCATTTTCTATGCTCTATCTTTTTTGTTTGGTTTTTTTTTGAGACAGAGTCTCTGTCGCCCAGGCTGGAGTACAGTGGCATAATCTCGGCTCACTGCAACCTCCCCCTCCCGGGTTCAAGCAATTCTCCTGCCTCAGCCTCCCAAGTAGTTGGGATTACAGGTGTGCGCCACCATACTCGGCTAATTTTTGTTTGTTTGTTTGTTTGTTTTTTGAGACGGAGTCTCACTCTGTCACCTAGCTGGAGTGCAGTGGTGTGATCTTAGCTCACTGCAACCTCCGCCTCCCAGGTTCAAGCCATTCTCCTGCCTCAGCCTCCCAAGTTAGCTGGGATTACAGGCGCCCATCACTACACCCAGCTAATTTTTTGTATTTTTAGTAGAGATGGGGTTTCACCATGTTGGCCAGGCTGGTCTCGAACTCCTGATCTCAGGCGATCTGCCCACCTTGGCCTCCCAAAGTGCTGGGATTACAGGTATGAGCCCCCGCACCCAGTCTGTATTCTCTATCTTTTTTTTGAGACGGAGTTTCACTGTTGTTGCCCAGGCTGGAGTGAGATGACGTGATCTTGGCTCACTGCAACCTCTGCCTCCCGGGTTCAAGTGATTCTCCTGCCTCATCCTCCTGAGTAGCTGAGATTACAGGCATGCGCCACCACACCTGGCTAATTTTGTATTTTCAGTAGAGATGGGGTTTCACCATGTTGGCCAGGCTGGTCTCGAACTCCTGACCTCAGGTGATCCACCTGCGTTGGCCTCCTAAGGTGCTGGGATTACAGGTGTGAGCCATTGCACCCAGCCTCTCTATCTTTTTTTAAAGTTAGTCACAACCTACAGTGTGAAAACACGTGGTCCTGGCCATCTCATTCCTGGGACTATAACATGTCTCCTTCAGAAAGTCACACAAATGGTTTTAGGTGCCTTGGTGGCTTTGTCTTTCTGTTCCCTGGGGTTGGGAACAAGCTGTCTCACTGGCAGAGAGGCGGCCTCTGCAGGGTGGGCCACACCCTGTGGCCCAGGGCTGCACCTGAACATCCTCCTTATCCTGGCAGCTGCCTTTTCAGGCCAACCACAAGCGGTGATCATGACGTCAGGGCCTCTGAAGAGAGAAGGGATGTTGGCCTCCACCGTGTCCCAGTCCAACGTGGTCATTGCGCCTGCTGCCATCGCCAGGGTGAGGAGGGCCCTGGGCAGTCCTGCAGTGTCCTTCTCACCCCGGAGCACCCTGATCTTGGGCGGCCCTCACCTGAGACGACTGGTGTGCCGCCCTGCTGTATATCAGCGGTTGGGGGTGACCTCTCTCGCATGTCACTGCAGGCTCCTGGGGTCCCGGAGTTCCACAGCAGCATCCTGGTGACAGATCTCGGCCATGGCACGAGCAGCCCGCCTGCCCCCGTCTCCCGGCTCTTCCCAAGCACAGCGCAAGACCCCCTGGGGAAGGGCGAGCAGGTCCCGCTGCATGGGGGCAGCCCCCAGGTCACTGTCACAGGGCCCAGTGAGTGTTCACTCAGCAGGATGGTTGGGACATCACAACGGAAGTAACTGGGCCTGCTGCAGATCATGGGGGGTGCTTGCTGGGTCCCCAGGACGGAGCCTGGGCTTAGGATACACAGTGAGGTCTTGTAGGTCTGCTGATAACACAGTCTGGGAACACGCTCTGTGGGTGGCAGGATGAACTGTGGTGGCACTGGCAGGGCAAAAAGTAGTGGGCATGTGGCAGTGTAGGTGACCCGTGTGCTCGGGGAGTCCCTGCTGACTGCCCATGAAGGCCTGGTACTGAGCTGCTGTTCTCCCCCAGAGAAGGGATTGAGGAGCCCTGGGGTTCCTGTTTCTGGGAACATCAGCCTGGGGTTGCTATGGCCACAGAAGCCGTCCAGCCTTATCTGGGCACCAACGTGGCCTTCCCCAGCAAGTCTCAGCACTACAGGTCTGTGGTCCATGTCTACTCTTGGGCCATCCAGGGGTGAGATAGTCACAGCCGGACTGATTTTGCGCAGGGACATCTGAGGAGCCAACAGGCCAGGTCAGGGATGAATGGTTTGCCCGAGGCTGTGCTGCTGCTAGAGGGTGTAGGCAGATGGGGCCCCTTCCCTCCAATGCCTGCCGTGCCAGGAAGGGAAATGGAAATGGCCTCTTTTCTTAAATAAAAGCATGGTGTAGGCCGGGCGCCGTGGCTCATGCCTGTACGCCCAGCACTTTGGGAGGCTAAGGCAGGTGGATCACTTGAGGTCAGGAGTTCGAGACCAGCCCAGCCAACATGGTGAAACCTCGTCCCTATCAAAAAATACAAAAAAAAAAAAAAAAAAGCCGGGCTTAGTGGCATGCACCTGTAGTCCCAGCTACTCAGGAGACAGAGATGGGAGAATCACTTGAACCCAGGAGGTGGAGGTTGAAGTGAGCTGAGATCGAGTCACTGCACTGCAGCCTGGGTGACAGAGCAAGACTCCATCTCAAACAAACAAACAAAAGCATGGTGTAGTTGCGCCTGGAACTCTGTGAGCAAACAGTTGTCTCCCTCTTCCCTCAGGAAGACACGAATGAGGGAGGGTCTCTGACTTAGCGGACTCAGCCAGCAGGGGCCTTTTCCAAGGACAGGCTTTGGAGAGTAAGGACTCTTCAGTCTGGAAAGACAGAAACAAAAAAGCTGGGAGTCAGGCCCCTCAAATAATCGAGGGAGAGGTTAGGGCCAACCATCGCCTTGGTCTCCGGAGTCTCAGAACACAGAACTTAGAGCCTGCTGCACAGCCTCATGGGGAGTTTGGGGAAAATAATCCAGCAGAGAGGAAAGGAGGCGGAGGCATTTGCTACAGTAAAGCGGAATGGGCGGAGAAGGCCGAGTCCACCTGGGACTGAGCGCGGTCACTCACTCCTCTAATCCCAGCACTTTGGGAGGCTGAGGCAGGTGGATCGCTTGAGCCCAGGAGATTGAGACCAGCCTAGACAATATAGTGAGACCTTGGCTCTATAAAAAATGTTTTTTAATTAAAAAATATAATAATAATAAAGAGCCCACCTGCGAAATATCTCCTAAAGCGACACCAGTGACTGGAACACGTCACACAGGGTTGCTCCATCGTGTTCTGTGTGGGTTAAGGGTGTTTTTGTTGTTGTTATTAAATTTAAAATATTCAGGGAGTGAATAAGAAAAATCTAAGGAAGCATATGTGTGCAGTTTAAAGAACCAAGTGCAATACGTGGCTAGCAGCGAGCACCTCATAACCCTGCAGAGACCCCGGGCTGCCTCCTGGTGGCGTTGAGGGGCCAGGGCTCCGCCCCTCAGAGGAGTCTGTTCTTACCAGGTCGGGACTGCCCAAACTCAGGGCAGGCCTCTCCGTGTGCATCGGAGCAGAGCCCCAGTCCTCAGTCTCCCCAGAACAACTGCTCAGGGAAATCTGACCCCAAAAATGTGGCTGCACTAAAGGTACCGCATGTCTCCTCTTGGTTCCCTTGGGAGGAGGGGAGAGGAGTGCAGGACATCAAGAATCTGTGTCTGTCTGGAATGGAGACGTCAGACCCAGCCAGAGCTGCCCAGGCAGGGGTGGATCAGAAATGGGCTTCTGCTTGCCCCATCCCACGAACCAGCCCTGTGGGGATGGTGGGCCCGCTGGAGGCTTTTGGGTGGGCCCCAAGCCTGGGAGCCAACGCTGAGTCCACGTAGTGTGCAGGTACCGCTCAGGCTGCCCGCATCAGTTGCAGGAGGGGTGTGGCCACCAGCAGAGCTGTGCTGGGGGGAGGAGGCAGGGCTGGGTGGGGAAGGCGGAGCTGGCAGCACCTGGGATGCACCGGTTCAGCCCCGCGGTTCCCAGCCCTGGCTGTGCACCATTCTGCAGAGCGGCTTTTCTATGGTTCCCAGTCTTGTCCCCCTGGCTCCTCATTGGAGCCTTCAGCTTCTCGTCGTGCCCTCCTCCCACGTAGCTCTCTAGCCCTGGCCCTTGGGCACCCAGGATCAGCGTAGGGGGTGAGGAGGGGTGGACATGCCTGCAATGTGCCTGTCTCAGTGACCAGCGGGTTCTCCAGCAGAACCGGCAGATGAAGCACATCTCAGCTGAGCAGAAAAGGCGCTTCAACATCAAGATGTGCTTTGACATGCTCAACAGCCTCATCTCCAACAATTCCAAGCTGGTGAGTTGCTAAGAGTGTGGGCCGTGGCAGGGCAGGGGAGCTGGCAGGACGTACTCCGTGCGTGGTCATTGCTGGTGGCAGGGCTGCTGGCTGTGGGTGCCGCCTCCAGCCACCTGCCCCTTCTGCAGACCAGTCACGCCATCACACTGCAGAAGACCGTGGAGTACATCACCAAGCTGCAGCAGGAGAGGGGCCAGATGCAGGAGGAGGCCCGGCGGCTGCGGGAGGAGATCGAGGAGCTCAATGCCACCATCATGTGAGCTTCTGGGCCTTGGGGCTCCAACCAGGCACCCTGTCCCGACGCAGGGCCTGCTTCAGAGGTGGTGGGACCCTGTGGCCTCATCACTGGTTGATGCCTCTTTGCTGCAGTAGTTCTGCTCTTTGTCACCCTCCTTCCACAGACCTCTCTTCTCTGTGCCTGGCTGTGGCCCGGCACTGGGCCAGCCCTGCCCATCTTTTGTCCCAGAGTCCTTATTGGCCACTGGCTGCTCCACAGCTCCCACGGCTCCTGTCATTTCAGCTCCTGCCAGCAGCTGCTCCCTGCCACGGGAGTCCCTGTTACCCGGCGCCAGTTTGATCACATGAAAGACATGTTTGACGAATACGTGAAAAGCCGGACCTTGCAGAATTGGAAGTTCTGGATTGTATCTTTGGGTTTTCTTTTTGCTCTTCCCAGCCCTCAGCCAATGCACTGAAGCCACAGACCGTGGCACTGTAGTTACTTTAGAAAGACTCTTTAAATGCCTGTCACCAAGCTCCTCACGACAGGCAGTGCTAGTGTCTATCTCGGGAGAGAGTGGTCCGGCCTGGCCTGCTGTGTGGGCTGGAGCTGCTGATGGGGCTTCAGGGTGCTTTGCAGGAAGGGCTAGGGAGGTAGAACGGTGGGCTTCGCTCTCTAGGTCCTTAAGAAATCAGGACAATGCTAGAGTCACTTGCAGAAGGTGCAGGGGAAGGAGGCGTGGCTCCAGACAGCCTGGCAGCCAGCTCGGTCCTCAAAGCCAGAGGGAGGGTGAGTGCCACCCCTGCTGTTGACAGGCGGAAACCAGGACTCCCTCACTGAGTGGTAGAGCCCAATTTGAAGCCTATTGGAGCATGTCCACCTCTGGGGGCTCTCGTGCCAAGGCCATCTTGCACTCGGCCTTCCAGGTGGCAGCACGGCTCTCACAGGGAGTGGTTCCTGCCTGGTCACTCCCCACCCTGCCACCGCTCTGCCTCTGAGTAAACGGTCGGCACATGTGTTGGGTTGACCGTGGCATTGGGGCAAGGGTCTGACAGTCAGAGGTGACAGTCATGTGGGAGGAGAGAATCCTGGCTGCAGCTATCGGGCAGGGCAGGGCACAGCACCTGTGTGTGCTGGAAGGGGCAGGGTGTTTTTGTTTGTTTCTTTTTTCCCCCTGAGACAGGGTCTCATTCTGTCACCCAGGCTGGAGTACAGTGATGCAATCACAGTTCACTGCAGCCTCCACCTTCCCAGACTCAAATGATCCTCCTGCCTCAGCCTCCTGAGTAGCTGGAACTACAGGCTCATGCCACCACGCCCGGCTAATTTTTGTATTTTTAATGGAGATGGGGTTTCACCATTTTGGCCAGGCTGGCCTCAAACTCCTGACTTCAGGTGATCCCCCTGCCTTGGCCTCCCAAAGTGCTGGGATTACAGGCATGAGCCACCGTGCCCGGCCATAAGAGGCAGTTTTTAATTGAAGAGATGACAGGCACCAGCTCTGATTCCCCTGTGTTGCTGTTTTACTGCCTGCCCTGGTCCTGATCCCTGTCATTAATAGAGCTGGGTGGCGTCTGGAATGAATTGGAGCTTCTTTAATGAAATGGCACACTCCCCATCATCAGGCCAAGGTGGGGGAACTGTGAGTGCCGTCCTGATCAAAGTCTGAGAGGAAACATGCCTCAGGCCTTCACTAAGATGGTCTAGGAGACTGGCGTGCACTTTTGCATTTAACACAGAAGGCAAATGCCACTTTCAGGCAGATGGCTCCTGCCTTTATTTATTTATATTTTTGAGAACAGAGTCTTGCTCTGTCACCCAGGCTGGAGTGCAGTGGTGTAATCTCGGCTCACTGCAGCCTCCGCCTCCCAGGTTCAAGCGATTCTCCTGCCTCAGCCTCCTGAGTAGCTGGGACTACAAGCACGTGCCACCATGCCCAGCTAATTTTTGCATTTTTAGTAGAGACGGGTTTCACCATGTTGGCCAGGCTGACATCAAACTCCTGACCTCAAGTGATTCACCCACCTCAGCCTCCCAAAGTGCTGGGATTACAGACGTGAGCCACTGCGCCCGGCTGGCTTCTGCCTTTCCACCTGCTCTGTGCCTTTGATGTTCCTGCCACTATATGTAAGAACCATTTTGATCGCTGTTTGTGCTAGGACCCGTTCCAGACTAGAGACCTTCTGTGTCCCTGCCCCCTGCCTGCTCGGTGCTCAAGCGGCCCTGTTGTCCAGGTACAGTTAGAGCAGAGTGTTTTCATGAAGTGGAAGACACACCTTGCCTAGAGATCTCTCCCCCTTTTCCCCAGTGATCCATTCTCCGTGGGCAGGTACTTTCCAGCCCCAGGGGAAAGGAGTAGGCCAGCCCAGCCACCTTCGGGTCTGCAGTTCCCAGCCCCTCTCCATGCCTGCCTTTTCTTTAACCACATACTGCAGTTCAGCATCATCATCAAGCCGCTGTTTGAGTCGTTCAAGGGCATGGTGTCCACCAGCAGCCTGGAGGAGCTGCATCGGACGGCGCTGTCCTGGCTGGACCAGCACTGCTCCCTGCCCATCCTCAGGCCGAGTGAGTGGGGCAGTGCCAGGGTGGGGGGCTTCATGCTAGTCCTGGAGGGAGGACGGCCCCAGGCTGAGGACAGTATTTGCCAGACTCCACTGGAGGCAGCCAGGTGGGGCCGGGGCAGGGGCACAGTGCTGTCCAGGAGGTCCTCAGTCAGGAGCGCCCAGTGGGGGCAGGAGACTCCTGCCCTTGTGCGTCTCCCAGCTTGTTCAAACCCAGCTTGCATGGATCGAGTGCCCACTATTTGCCAGGCCCTTATCAGGTGCCTTCAGGTGTATTTTCTTGTTTAATTCTTATAATAACAAGCAAAGGGCCGGGCGCGGTGGCTCACGCTTGTAATCCCAGCACTTTGGGAGGCCGAGGCGGGCGGATCACGAGGTCAGGAGATCGAGACCACGGTGAAACCCCGTCTCTACTAAAAATACAAAAAATTAGCCGGGCGTGGTGGCAGGCGCCTGTGGTCCCAGCTACTCGGAGAGGCTGAGGCAGGAGAATAGCGTGAACCTGGAAGGCGGAGCTTGCAGTGAGCCGAGATTGTGCCACTGCACTCCAGCCTGGGCGACAGAGCAAGACTCCGTCTCAAAAAAAAAAAAAAATAAATAACAAGCAAAGATGATCCCATATGTTAAGGTTATAGAAGCTTAATATCAGAACAGCTGGCAGCCCCGTGGCACCAGGAACAGCATAGGATGCTCCACCTACGGCAGCTCCTGCTGGATTTGGGGAGGCCTCTGGAGGCAGAGGGGTGAGTGCCCAGGTCTCAGTGTAGGCCCCCGGCACTCCTCCCTGCAGTCCAGCACGGCTGCTGCTCGCCCCATGCCTGAGCATTCCCACATGGGTTGTAGGTACGAAGCCAAGTGTGCGGTGTGTGGTGAGTCTGTGTCACTGCCTGTGTCTGACCCTTTCTGTCTTGCAGTGGTATTGAACACGCTGCGGCAGCTGAGCACCTCCACCTCCATCCTCACAGACCCCACACAGCTGCCAGAGCAGGCGTCCAAGGCTGTCACCAGGATCGGCAAGAGATTGGGAGAGTCCTAGCTGCTTAGCTGGCATGTGGCCGCATGAGATGCCAGGAGACCCTTCCCTGCCCATGGAGAGTAGGCTGCGCCCCCCAGCCCTTCCTGACGCTCAGCCTCGGGGCCTCTCTCCAACTCTGCCGGCCCACCGTGGCGTCGGGAGGCCATGCTCAGGTCTGAAGCAGGTTCCGGGCCTGCTGACAGCAATAGCCTGCCTTCGGGAACTGCTGTGAACTCTCTCACTCAGTGACCTCAGTCACCAACCTCCTCTGCCCTCGGGGCAGCCCACACAAAAGGGAAGTGCTGGCCATGCTGGTCCTACCCTACTGGTGGCCTGCCGGGCCCGGCACTGGTGAGCGGAATCGATGGGATGAGGGTGACAGGGCCTGCTCCTGTCCTGAGGCCCAGCCTTGTCCCTCCTGCCACGTCCTGTCCACATGCATGCCTCTGCCTGATGCCCTGCTCCACTCTCTGGTCTGCCTGTGTGGCAGTTGGAAGGTGTCTTTCTTTCTCCCCTCAATTCTGACTGTGCCCGGCCCTTGTGGATGGACTTGGGCTTCTATTCAGGCTTATGCATGGCAGGCTGCCAGGGGGAAGTGCCTTCTTCAGAGGCCCTCCAGGACACATGTGTGCAGAAACGGTGGATGTGGGACACACAGGACCAGAATGGAAGCGTGTGATGCACGATGGCTGCTCTGGCTGAGAGGCCCTGCTGGGCATGTTTCATCTGTCCCCTTTTAGCTCCACCTGACGTTGCAGGATCCACGGGACTCAGCCCAGGGCCTTCTTGGATGTCACCTCACCGCCGTGGCCCTTCTGCCATTCTTCTCCACTTGGCTCCAGCTGCAACTGTTGACAGATGGGAGCTTAGAACCCTGAAGTTCTAGTTTCTGAAAGATCAGACTCCATGTCCTGCTGTCAGCCTTGTCATCTTGTCTGATGTCTCTCAGCTGGGAGCCCCAAACCAGGACAGTTCTCGGACCAAAGATGCCCCCACACTCAAAAGTCTGTCCCGTCTTGTGTTTGAAGAAGGAAACAATGTTGGCGGGCAGCACTCTATGGTGGTCAGCCTTCAGAGCTGTTTCTAGGCATCTCAGATCAGACAGCAAAGAATCTACCCAGATCTGGGCTGGGTGGAGGCATGGCTGGGCTGGGGGCCATTCTGAGCCTGCAGCAAGAGGTTGGCCCAGCCTCAGTCCTTGCCCTTCTCTGGCTGCCTCTGCAGGGAGCTGCAGGGGCAAGCACTCTCTCTAGCACTCAGGAAGCCCGGCTGAGGGTACCTCCTCGTGGAAAGAACGCGCTTTAAAGCTCTGCTGAGGAGTTCGGAGCCCAGGCTTTCAGGCGACCTCTGCCCTCCCTGCCTCTCCTCGCCCTCCCTCTCTGCCTGCAGGGGCTGGGAAGGGCTTTGAGGGAGCCTGGGAGCCATGTGAAGAGGGGCACCCCTGGGCTGTCCCCAAATTTTAGATCCAGTTAGAGGTTCTCCCTGGCTCCTGCAGGCCTGCGGGGATCTCTCCCCACTTCAGGCCTCCGGCCAGCTGCCTGCCCCCTTGTCTGTGCTTCAACCCTGCACAAAAGCAGCTTGGTGACACCACTCAGCCACCCAGAGCGCGTGTTGACAGGCTTTCCAGATCACCTTCCTGTGGGGTGAACGTAAGATGAGACTGGGCTGGTCCTTGGAATTTCCCCTAGGAAATGGTAATAGACTCCATTCTTGACCCAGGGATAAGCATGAAGGCATTGTCCCAAAGGCAGAGGCCACCGTGGTAGGAATTCCACCAAGGCCAGAAGGGAAAAAGGAAGAACCCACCGTGTCCGGCTGTGCGGGCCCTGGGGAGGGTCATGAGTGCAGCCCCTCTCTACTTCCGTGCCTTTGTAAAACGTGTAGATAACCGCAGTGGTTGGCTGAGCCAAGAACTCTCCTAAATCAGTGGCTTTCTCCCCACCCCTTGCTGGGGAGTCATTTTTTTAAAACTCCGTGGGATATAAAATTGGCCTCCTGCTGCTTCAGCCTACCTCTCCCTCTGCTGACTTAATGTCGTGATTCTGTTTCTTCAGATATTTAAGGCTGTTAGGTTGTGTGAGCCTTAAAGAGTATGTGTGTGTGTGTGTGTGTGTGTGTGTGTGTGTGTGTGTGTGTGTCCCAGCGACTGTCCACTGTCCAGGAGGTGCATGTCTTTGTATTGGAGATATTTCTGTAACTCATTCTCTTGGTGCTCACGATTGCCATGGCCATAGGGTCACAGTGCCGTATCTGCTGCAGACATGATTGTTTCTTGTTCTAGAGGTTTTCTTGTTTTCGAATCTTGCCTGATGAATCCAGCCAGACCAAGAGGCCTAGATTTGACCTCTGTCCTGGGCTCCTGGGCCAGGTGCAGGGACATCTGAGGCCACTCTGCTGGCCACCTCCAGTGGGTGCTGACCACACGATGGGCTTTGTTTACACTCATTTTCACCCTGATTCTTGCCCCCACTTTCATAAAAGAAACTTCAAAATGCTGACGCTTTGGAGAATAAGAAGATCAATCTTGGCCGGGTGCGGTGGCTCCTGCCTGTGATCCCAGCACTTTGGGAGGCTGAGGCTGGAGGATCACTTGAGCTCAGGAGTTGGAGACCAACGCTGGCAACTTAACAAGACCCTGTCTCTACAAAAAAAAAAAAATTTAGCCGGGTGTGGCAGTGAGTGCCTGTGGTCCCAGTTACTTGGGCCTGAGGCTGGAGGATTGTTTGGGCCTAGAAGTTGCAGTGAACTACGATCATGCCACACTGTACTCCAGCCTGGACGACAGAGTGAAACCTTGCCTCTAAATAAAAGAAAATAGAGGCCGAGTGTGGTGGCTCATGCCTGTAATCCCAGCACTTTGGGAGGCCAAGGCGGGTGGATCACCTGAGGTCAGGAGTTCACGACCGGCCTGACCAACATGGTGAAACCCTGTCTCTACTAAAAATACAAAACATTAGCTGCATGTGGTGGTACATGCCTGTAATCCTAGCTACTCGGGAGGCTGAATCAGGAGAATCAGTTGAATCTGGGAGGCGGAGGTTGCAGTGAGCCAAGATTGTACCACTGTACTCCAGCCTGGGTGACAGAGCAAAACCCTATCTCAAAAAAAAGAAAAGAAAAAAACAGAAAATCCAAAAAGAAAAACCAGAAGGCCTGCTGGCTTATAAATCCCTGAGCGGGTTTCTGAGAAATCGCCCTGTGCTGTCAGTCCCTGCACTGCACTGCTGCCTTCTGTAGTAGGTGGGAGACCCCAGAGCAGGGCAGGCGCCACTGAGGGCCTTTCTTGGAGTCGGCCAGCAGGCCACGCAGCATCCGGGCAGGCTGGCTAGCCGCTGCCTTAGGACATCTCTACTTTGGAGGATTTTACCACAGGAAGCAATAGCAGCACTGGCCGTTGGTGCTGATGACAGCATTGGGTCTGGTTGAGGGGATGGGGCTGGAAAGTGGCAGACCCCCCAGCGCTGCACATGGTCCCGGAGCCGTCAGCCAGGGGAGTGGGGTCAGTGGTCAGCCAGCCCTCCCGTTTCTTGCCCATGGGCCCTGACCACACTCCCTTTTCTAGAAGTCAATCCTAAGGTTTCTCTGCTCTGGCTAAGAGGATGTAAATTTGGATTCTTAGAGGACATGGCACCCCCAGTCCCTGCCCAGATAAAGGAGCACAGTGGCATGCAGCACCTCTGTCTGTTGCTGGGGTGGGGGGGCTCACGCACCCACCTCATCTCCGTGCACAGCCGTGACTGGCCCCGCCGGCAGCTGGGGTGCAGGTAAGGGTCTCAGAGAGGGGAGCTGCAGCTGAGAACTGGCGAGGCCCCTTCCTCCAAGGCCCTAGCTGGCCCCTGGGCAAACCTGAGGTGGCAGGTTCAGGTTTTCAAGATGGCGAGATCTCGCTGTCTGCTGGACAGGATGTTATGCTCTCAGAACTCGTGGGAGTGGAGCTGGGCCTGTCCCGGGCCAATGGACCCTTGTGGGGGGGGGGATTTGGGGTGCTGTGGGCCTGGTTCTGCACTGGCAGATGGACCTTGCTTTGGTCCAGCTCTTTCCTTACCCTGGCTCCGACATGGGAAGGCTTGGAGGGCCCCTCTCATCACCCCCATTCGCCCTCAGCTGTCCCTTTCCCTTGTCGCCTGGCCCCTGCCTCGCCCACCTGAGGCCTCCTAGCAGGCAGCCTGGGTGTGAGTTGAACCTCTCTCTTTTCCCTCTGGTGGGAAAGTGGCCTTTCCCTCGACACCTGCTCCCCAGCCCCAGAGGAACCCACCTGTTTTGAAGCTCAGCTTGGCCCAGCGTTTCCTTGGGGAAGGGAAATGAGGGCTGGACAGCACTGATCCGGGCAGGCAGCGTGTGCAGCAGTGGCCAGCCAGGGTGCCAAAGATGCACGGGGATGTGGCATGTGGCTCCGCGCCCTTGACATCTCTGCTTTGGAGGATTTTACCTTGTCTGCACACCTGTCGGGGGAGAGGGGACAGCAAGGTGGGAGGTTGAAGAGCTTTGAGGCTCAGCAGCATGTTTGTGGCATTCAGTGGACACCGTGGCCTTGGGCGGCTGGACGGGTTTTTGTGATGTGAGGGACACACATGGGGCACGTGGTAAGCTTGGCAAGGGCTCCAGGAATGCTGACAAAGTGTTTTAGGACCCCCACCCCCATGCCTGTACCAGGGCTGGCCTCCAGAGTGGGTGAGGACAGAGTAGCTGTAGGCTTTTCATTCTGAGGTCTTGGCCCCTCTGGCCACCTCATGGGACTCTGCTTGTCAGAGCTTGCAAAAATCAACCTTTGAGAAAGAAAAGGGAACTCTTCACGTTGAATGTTGACTTTGTGTGTATGTGTGTGTGTGTGAGTGTGCACGCGTGCATGCACTTGCACAAGCTTGCGTGTGCGTGTTTACTTCATGGAATTTTGTTTTGTGAAATTCCCCTCCAATCGTGTCAGAATTTACCTCCATGCCCCAGTCACACTGTTGGTTCTGCGCGCTGAACCTGGGTGTAGCTCATTTGAAGGACTCTCTTCTGCGTTTCCTAACAGTTATTTGGTGGTCTCAAGAGTTGAGGTTGTGGAGGGTTGGGAGAAACTGAAGTTCTATACATTTCCATAGAGTTTACATCCTGCAGTTAAAAGGCAGGAAGGGCTCAGCCCAGGCCCCACAGCTCCAGGCCATCCCCCACGGGCCGCCCACAGTGCCCCCGTTTCTCTAGCTGAATCTTTTTCGAACAGCCCGGGAAGGGAAAACGGATTCGCTTGCTGATTTTGTTCACAGTGGAAGCACCATGTTCTGTTCCTTTTTCAGGTTCAGTTTGTTGTGTAAATGGCGGTTTTTTCTGGTGTGAGCTTTGGTGATTGTGGCAGGGCTCCTTTGAGGAGACGGTTCCACCTCGTGGTCTGAAGAACAAACCGGAGAAGAGTCTGGTTTGGCCAGAGGCCCCCTCCAGCCCATGTCACCCTGAGTACACCCCTCTGATGCTCTGCTGTCAAGAAGCACGTTTCCACCAGCTGTATTCAACACTACAATGCATTTTTTAAACTATTTGCATCCAAGACAATAAAGAAACCTTATTTTTTTTGAAAAGCCTGTGATATGTGGCCTTAAATACTATCCTGTTGCGCAGTGGAAGAGATGGGAAAATGAAGAGATCTGAGCATAGCGATGCCCTTGGCCAGCTCACTCCTTCTAACCTTGGGAGGTGTGATCAGCCTGGGATGGAGGCATTGGGTGGGGAAGAGGCCCAGGGTGGGAGGGCGATTCTGGAGGTGTGTCCAGAAAGTCGGTGCTCCTCTCCCAAAGACAGGCCTCCCCACAGAGGCTGATGAGAAAGGCCCAGTGTGGCAGGTTCTGCCTGTGGCCTCAGCAGGGGCTAGTGGCAGGCCGCTGCTCCAGGCCACGCCCAGGTGGACAGAACTCACTGGTGCCCCTATAAACCTCCCATTTCCTCATCCGGGACTTGGGCAAACAGCACCAGGCCTGCATGTTTGACAGTTTCACGTGAAATCACATGTGTCCGAGTGTTCAGTAGCCCGTGGAGCTCTGTGCTTAGAGAGTGCAGTCATCAGCACAGCCAGCACTGGCCCAGCTCTGCAAGATCCTCAGTCACAGTGGGAGCTTCCAGGCACTGTGGTTCTGCTTGTTATTGACCTAATACCAGAGATGGGAAAGACTAGAAAGCTGACCAGTAGAAATGTTCCTTTGTTCAAGTGCTGAGAAGGTTTGGCTGATCTTCGTTTAATGTAGAAGCTTTTCTCTGTCATTTTCCTGGGCCCTGCACCCACCCATCTGGCTCCTTGTGCCTGGACAGGGTGACCCAGCGAGAAGACCCAGCCCCGCACAGAGCCATGGGGTTGCTTCACCAGATGACTGCCCAGATCTGGATCTCAATGTAGAATGCAGTGGGTTGATACACAAGCTCTTGTCTGATCAAACCCCCATACCTCTCCTGAGGAGACACAAAGCAAGCCTGGGCCTTGAGAACCGGGGGTCCTGGAGGGAAAGGTGAGTGCCTCACAGACTCCTTTGGGCTGGAAGGAAGTTGGTTTCCACTGAGCTCAGCCACAGGTGTCTGTGTTAATGTTTTGAGCGCAGCGCCATACCTACCTGGGATCCTAAAAGATGGTAGGGGCATCATTGGAGGAGAAAGCAGAGTTTGGATGGGTTGGGGAGGGAGTAGCAGCGACAGGAGCAGGACAGGAGCAGGATCCGGAAGGAGCGAGGCCGGTGCCCTGGAGTCCTGTTCCTCGATGTGCACTGGGCCATGCCCAGGCTTAACATTTCCGGCTGCTGCAGGGGCATGTGCAGCTCTGCACAGTTCTCAAGGTGGCGGCGTGGTTAATTCCATCACAGACAAACCAGAGGCATGTCCGAGGTAGCAAGGCTACATGGGTCAGAGAAGCCTAACAGGGCTTTTCCATCTTGTAAGTGGCCTCACCATCCACCACTTACCCAAGCCCAAATCCAGAGAATTATCCCTGATGTCCTTCCTCTCCCCTCCCAATACCAAGTCCTGCCAAGTTTCTCTTCTCGGTTTCTTCTAAATACACATCTGCTTTTCTCCATCCCTGCTGCCATCACCCCCATCCAAGTCACGTCATTGCCCAAGCAGCTCAAGTAGTGGCCTCATCTGTCCTCCACATCATAGCACGAGCTTTAAAAAGCCCAAGTCTAGCCAGGTCACTCTTCTCTTCAGTCCTTCCAGCGCTTTCCAGATAAAGGCCCAGGCCCTCATGGAAGCCTCTCCCCTGCTTTCTTTGCTGTTTTTTCGTTTTCTGAACGCACCAGGTTTGGTTTGGTTTTGCTCTTTACAGTTTTCCCAAGGCCTGTCTCCTCTGTCCAAGCCCTTCCCCATCTCTACTCTTTTCCTTCAGGTCTTTCCTTAAACATCAGATCCTCAGAAACCAGCCTTCACATTCCCTCCCCACCACACAGGTGCACGCACACGGGGAGTCGGGCCTCGGAGCAGCTCTCAGGACACCGATCGTGTTGAATTACTCAGTTTCTCTTCCCCACCAGATTCCGAGCCCACCAGGACGAGGGCCTGGTGCCGTACCTCGCACAGACCTGGCAGGAAGCAGATATGCAGACAGCCTGTGGATGAACCCTCCCGGAGCCCCCCCTGCTCCAGCTGCCTCTGCCCACAGCCCTGGGACTGGTGGGGCAGGGGAGGAAAGGGGATCAGAGGGGGCAGGTTGAGCGACAGTAGGTGTTGACTCTGAAGACTGCATAGGTAATTTCAAAACTTCAACTTGAGTAATTGTAGCTATAAGACTAATCTCTAAATGGCGTGAAAAGCATTTCATCTTGATGTGGACTCGATTCTGTAGAACATGGTTTCCCTTATTTTCGGTAAAGATCTGAAATTAGACTTGTATAGGTTGGTGTGACTGAACTTATCCTGAAGTTTAATGCATGTACTTTCTACCTTTTTAGTTCAGAAAATCTTCAGTACCCACTGAAGTGGAGAATAGTATAATGAGCCCCTTCATCATAATGAATGCCCACCATCCACTTTAACAATTATCAACTCGGGGCCAATTTTGTTTTCTTCTAAGACCTCACGCCCACCTCCATTATTTTGAAGCACATTCCAGACACCATATGGATTTCATCTGTTAAGTATGCCTTTTTTTTTTTCTTTTCGAGACAGGGTCTCACTCTGTTGCCCAGGCTGGAGTGCAATGGTGCAGTCTCAGCTCACTATAACCTCTGCCTTCCCGGGTTCAAGCAATTCTCGTACCCCCTCCTCCCAAGTAGCTGGGACTGCAGGTGCCTGCCACCAGGCCGGGCTAATTTTTATATTTTTAATAGAGACAGAATTTCACCATGTTGGCCAGGCTGGTCTTGAACTCCTGGCCTCAAGTGATCCACCCACCTCGGCCTTCCAAAGTGCTGGGATTACAGACATGAGCCACAGCACCCAGCCGTAAGTATGCTTTTTAATACCATTTCCAGCATTGCATATACACCTGCAAAGTTGGTCGTTTAAAAGTTCCCAAAGGCTTTGTGAAAAGCAACAAAATCACAGTTAATGAGAAATCTGGGGAATGGGGCATTCTGATTGATCAGATTTTCTGTTTCACTGAAAATCATTAGCTAGAAAACCTTTGTTGTGTAGAGAGGGGAAAAGCTTTTTAAGATAAGAGTCTACTTTCCTGCCTTAATGGGCTTGGTACAATGAGCAGTCTAATCTCTTCATCTAGTCTGACTGATTTTCACTCCTGGGGAAGTACTGAACAGAGCTGGTTGGTTCCATTACAGTTTTGCACTGGGGGGTGGAGCCTGAGTGATCAGGGGTTAGCGATCCTCCCCAACTTGCTCCTCACACCTGTCCCACAGCCCTGATTCCAACGTGTTGGTATCTCCCAAGTTCCCAGCGCCACCCATCAGTGGACTATAATGACGCTGTGTCAACTCTCCTGTATGTACTGAGATCTGTGTTTCTCTAGCTTCTGTCCCTCCTTTCCCTAACACTTGCTGTGTATTTACCCGACTCCTCCTTTTTTATTCTCCTTTGACCAAGATGTGGGTACTGGCCGGGTGCGGCGGCTCACGCCTATAATCCCAGCATTTTGGGAGGCCAAGGTGGGCGGACCACTTGAGGTCAGGAGTTTGAGACCAGCCTGGCCAACATAGTGAAACCCCATCTCTACAAAAAATACAAAAAATTAGCTGGACATGGTGGTGGGCGCCTGTAGTCCCAGCTACTCAGGAAGCTGAGGCAGGAGAATCGCTTGAACCCGGAAAGTGGAGGTTGCAGTGACCCGAGTTTGAGCCACTGCACTCCAGCCTGGGCAACAGAGAGAGACTCTGTCTCAAAAACAAACAAACAAACAAACAAACAAAACACCCACAAATTAGCCAGGCATGGTGGTGTGCACATTTAATAATCCTGGCTACTTGGGAGGCTGGGGTGGGAGGATCTCTTGAACCCAGGAGGCAGAGGTTGCAATGAGCCAAGATCGTGCCACTACACTCCAGCCTGGGCAACAGGGCGAGACTCCGTTAAAAAAAAAAAAAGGCCGGGCACAGTGGCTCCGCCTGTAATCCCAGCACTTTGGGAGGCCGAGGCGGGTGGATCACCTGAGGTCAGGAGTTCAAGATGACCAGACTGGCCAACATGGAGAAACCCCATCTCTACTAAAAATACAAAATTAGCTGGGGTGGTGGTGCATGCCTGTAATCTCAGCTACTCAGGAGGCTGAGGCAGGAGAATCGCTTGAACCCAGGAGGTGGAGGTTGCAGTGAGCCAAGATCACACCATTGCACTCTAGCCTGGGCAAGAAGAGTGAAACTCCAACTCAAAAAAAAAAAAAATACAAAAAATTAGCTGGGCATGGTGGCAGGTGCCTGTAATCCCAGCTACTTAGGGTGCTGAGGCAGCGGAATCGCTTGAAACTGGAGGCAGAGCTTGCAGTGAGCCGAGATCGTGCCATTGCACTCCAGTCGGTGTCAGAGCGAGACTCTGCCTCAAAAAACAAACCAAATGTGTGTACTGAAGGTTGTATTTTAATGAGGCTCAGAGAATACAACAGTGACTTTATTGTAAATACAATAAAATCTTTGTTGATACCTGTGATAGGTTGTGGTAGGTGGCTTCTGAGCCAGGAACCAGCCGGATGAGCAGAGATGGACCAGCAAAGGGGTTGGGGCCAGGGCGAGGAGGCAGAAGGGACTTCCCATGCAGAGCCCTTTAGGGAAGGGCAAACTTCACAGAAACAGTGGCCAAATCTCACATCTGCAGAGGTTTTGTCTTTTCCTGGACCATTCCCTTTGCTGCCCCCCTGGGGCTTTCTCTTGTCAGTTATCTCTTCTGTCCCTTGCATTTTTCTCCTTTTTCATTGACTCATTCCTCTCTATTCACAAGTTTCTCTTTCTCAAGTCCCTCTACCTCTAACTAACCTTACTTTCCATCTCTGTGCCCAAAACTTGTTCATCTGCAAACGCTCTGCATCCCGATAAACGGCATTGGCGTCTCCCCAACTGCTCCAGCCAGAAACTCAGACTTCACCCTGGCTTCTTCCTTTCCCTCTCTTCCCACGTTCAGCCTATTAGCAAGTCTCGCCAATAACACCTCCAAAATACAGATGGCCCTGACTTAGGATTCTTTTTTTTTTTTTTTTTTTTTTTTGAGACGGAGTCTCACTCTGTAGCCCAGGCTGTAGTGCAGTGGCGTTATCTTAGCTCACTGCAACCTCCACCTCCGGGGTTCAAGCAATTCTCCTGCCTCAGCCTCCCTAGTAGCTGGGATTACAGGTGTACAGGTGCCCGCCTCCACGCCCGGCTAAATTTTGTATTTTTAGTAGAGATGGGGTTTCACCATATTGGCCAGGCTGGTCTTGAATTCCTGACCTCAAGTGATACGCCTGCCTTGGCCTCCCAAAGTGCTAGGATTACAGAAGTCGGCCACCCCGCCTGGCCCATGTTTTGCCTCTTGCTGCTTTCAGTCAGTTCTCTATACAGCTGGAATGGTCTTTTTAAAAGATGCTGCTTCAGCGTCCAGGGGCTTCAGTTTACATTTAGAATGAAATCCAAAGTCCTCATCATGAAGTGCTAGTCCCATGAGATTTGGGTTCTGAGTGACTGCCTGGGTGACAGCTGTCCTGTGCCTGGAAGTCTTCTTCTATGAACTGTGGATAATAATCACACCTCAAATTTGCTGAGTTTGTAGTCAGCACCTATAAAGGCAGCAACTTTTCTTTTTTTTTTTTGAGATGGAGTCTCACTCTGTCGCCAGGCTGGAATCTAGTGGCATGATCTCAGCTCACTGCAACCCCCACCTCCCAGGTTCAAGTGATTCTCCTGCCTCAGCCTCCCAAGTGGCTGGGATTACAGGTGTGCGCCACCACACCCAGCTAATTTTTGTATTTTTAGTGGAGACGGGGTTTCACCATGTTGGCCGGGATGGTCTTGATCTCTTGACCTTGATCCCAAAGTGCTGGGATTACAGGTGTGAGCCCCCACGCCTGGCCCAGCAGCAACATTTTTTTTTTTTTTTTTTGAGATGGAGTCTTGCTCTGTCGCCCAGGCTGGAGTGCAGTGGCACGATCTCAGCTCACTGCAAGCTCCGCCTCCCTGGTTCAAGTGATTCTCTTGCCTCAGACTCCCAAGTAGCTGGGATTACAGGTGCGTGCTACCATGCCTGGCTAATTTTTTGTATTTTGTTGGTAGAGACCGGATTTCACTGTGCTGGCCAGGCTGGTCTCCAACTCCTGACCTTGTGATCTGCCCGCCTCAGCCTCCCAAAGTGCTGGTATTACAGGTGTGAGCCACCGTACCTGGCTGCAACTTTCCTTATTCTTCATCTCTGTTTCCCCATACCTGACAAAATATCTCAGTTTATATCAAGACCACCGCGAAGACTGTCCAGCTCAGTCAGTAACACCCTGGCAGCATTTCTGAGTTTTCTTTTTTCACGGCAGCCTGCCCGTCACTTCCCATTTGTCAGATTTTGGGTGGTGAATTCTTTCTCCAAAATGTTGCTAACTGTGGTCCCATCCCATGCTGTGCACACAGCTGGTATAAGTCACAATTCAGTTATCTCCTAACAGAACTCTCCCAGCGCTGATCAAAAAAGATCAGGAAACATCATCCTGCTTTCTAACACCCATCGCTTTTTCTTTTTTCTTTTTTTGTAGAGATGGGGTCTTCCTATGTTCCTCAGGCTGGTCTCAAACTCCTGAGCTCAATCAGCCCACCCACCTCAGCCTCTAAAAGCACTGGGATTACAGGCGTGAACCACCACACCTGGCCTTTCCCCGTTCCTTTTTATTTTATTTTATTTTTTTCTTTTCTTTTCTTTTTTTTTTTTTTTTTTTTTTTTTGAGAAGGAGTCTCGCTCTGTTGCCCAGGCTAGAGTGCAGTGGCACGATCTCGGCTTACTGAAACCTCCGCCTCCCAGGTTCAAGCGATTTCTGGCTAATTTTTGTATTTTTTTAGTAGACAGGGTTTCACCATGTTGACCAGGCTGGTCCCAAGCTCCTGACCTCAAGTGATCTACCCTCCTCGGCCTCCCAAAGTGCTGGGATTATAGGCAGGAGCCACCGTGCCCGGCTTCTTCTCCTTTTTTTTGAAACGGAGTTTTGCTCTTGTTGCCCAGGCTGGAGTGTAGTGGCGCAATCTCGACTCACCGTAACCTCCACCTCTAGGGTTCCAGTGATTCTCCTGCCTCAGCCTCCTGGGTAGCTGGGATTACAGGCCCATTTAATTTTTTTTTTTTTTTTTTTTTTTTGTATTTTTAGTAGAGACAGGGTTTCACCATGTTGGCCAGGTTGGTCTCGAACTCCTGACCTCAGGTGATCCACCTGCCTTGGCCTCCCAAATTGCTAGGATTACAGGCATAAGCCACCATGTCCAGCTCCCATTCCTGTTTCAAAACTCTGCCTCCCTCCACTCCTGCCCTCAGCAGGGGCACTTCAATTTATAAGTCTTCTAGGATAAGTCCCCCCACCCCCGTCCATTGCTGGCATTCAGTGCAACAGTAACTTCAATCCCATTGCTTCCCGATTACGATTACGATTACGCAGCCCAGGTCCCAGCAAGAGGCGCTCTCTGTGGCTACTCAACCGCACCCCACACTTCTTCCCTCTGTGCCGCTGTGCATTTCCCTCCCTGGAAGGCCCAGCGCTCTCTCTCCGCTGTGGCCTGGCCCAGCCCTCCCTGCTGTGCCCCCGGAACCACCGCCAGTGCTCCGTTTCTGCTGCTGATATCATGTGCGATGTAGCTGTCAGTACCACATTTTATCTCTCCTTTTTCAGGACAAGGACCACGTCTCATTTTATCTGTCATCTATCATAGCACAGAGCTTCTATGTCCCAGGTACTTGGTAATCTCGCAATTTAAATCACATCTACCACTGCCTGCCAATGTGAGCCCTAGGAGGTAGATGCTTTATAATACCCATGTTAGAGATAAGGAAATTGAGGCTTACAGGGTTATATCAGATATACCCCAGGCATGAGCCACTGCACCCGGCCTTATGTTATCCCATTTTCAACCTCAAACAACTCTCCATATAGAGATTGTTGTCCTCATTTTACACGTGAGAAAACAGGTTTACCTTTCAACATAAGAACATTTAACAAACCAGGAGTAGATAGAGTAGAACTTCCCCAGCCTGATGAAGAGCATCAACAAAAAGTCCACAGCTAACATCATGTTTAATGTGAGAGACTGATGCTTGCGCCTAAGATCAGGAACAAGAAGTGCCTGCTCCTTTCCCTTCAATATTGTCAATATCAGTATTGTCCTGGAGGTTCTGGTTGGGGCAATTGGGCAAAACAGAGAAATACAAGACTTGGCCAGGCACAGTGGCTCATGCCTATAATCCTAGCACTTTGGGAGGCCGAGGTGGGCAGATCACTTGAGCCCAGGAGTTCCAGACCAGACTGGGCAATAGTGAGACCTCGTCTCTACAAAAAATAAACAAAATTAGCTGGGTGTGGTGGTGCATGCCTGTAGTCCCAGCTACTTGGGAGGCTGAGGCAGGAGAATCTATTGAACCCAGAGGGGGAGATTGCAGTGAGTCAAGATTGCGCCACTGCATTCCAGCCTGGGCAACAAGAGCGAAACTCCATCTCAAAAACAAACAAACAAACAAAACACAAAAAAGAGGCCGGGCATAGTGGCTCACACCTGTAATCCCAACACCTTGGGAGACTAAGGCAGGTGGATCACCTGAGGTCAGGAGTTCGAGACCAGTCTGGCCAACATGGTGAAACCCCATCTCTATTAAAAAAAAAAAAAAAAATTAACTGGGTGTGGTGATGGGCATCTGTAATCCCAGCTACTCAGAAGACTGAGGCAGGAGAATCGCTTGAACCAGGGAGGCGGAGGTTGCAGTGAGCTGAGATCGCGCCATTACACTCCAGCCTGAGTGACAAGAGCTAAACTCCGTCTCAAAAAAAAAAAAAAAAGGAAGAAGAAAGAAAAAGAAATACAAAGCCTTCAGATTGGAAAGGAAGAAAAACCATTTGCAGATGATATGATGGTATGTGTAGAAAGCCCTAAAGGATGCACACAAGCCCTTTAGAGAGAGAGAGAGTGAATGGGATCAGCAAAGTTGTAGGACATGGGATCAGTATACAACAATCAGCTGTCTTTTTTTTTTTGTTTTGAGACGGAGTTTCACTCTTGTCACCCAGGCTGGAGTGCAATGGCGCACTCTCGGCTCACCGCAATCTCCGCCTCCCAGATTCAAGCAGTTCTTCTGCCTCAGCCTCCCGAGTAGCTGGGACTACAGGCACGTACCACCACGCCAAGCTAATTTTGTATTTTTAGTAGAGACAGGGTTTCTCCATGTTGAGGCTGGTCTTGAACTCCTGACCTCAGGTCATCCACCCACCTCGGCCTCCCAAAGTGCTGGGACTACAGGTGTGAGCCACCGCGCCCGGCCAATCCGCTGTCTTTCTGTACACTGGCAAGAAATAGCCCAAAAATGAAATTAAGAAAACAATTTCATTTTCAATAGCATCAACGAAGACAAAATACTTAGGAATAAATTTAACCAAGGAGGTGCACTCAGTATCATACTGAAAGTTATACAACAGTGTTGAAGAACATTATTCAACCATACAAAGGAATGAAATACTGATATGTACTACCAAGTGGAAGACCCTCAAAACAATTACGCTGAGTGAGAGGAGGCAGACACAGAAGGCCACATGTTGTGTGGTCCTATACAAATGAAATATCCAGGGCCAGGCGTGGTAGCTCACGCCTGTAATCCCAGCACTTTGGGAGGCCGAGGCAGGCGGATTGCTTGAGCCCAGGAGTTTGAGACCAGCCTGGGCAACTTGGCGAAACCCTGTCTCTACAAAAAAGTACAAAAATTAGCTACAAAAAAGTATAAAATTTGTGGTGGCACACGCCTGTAGTTCCAGCTACTTGGAAGGCTGTGATGGGAGGATCACTTGAGCCTGGGAGGTCAAGGCTAAGATTTAGTGAACCATGATTGCACCACTGCACTCCATCCTGGGTGACAGAGTGAGACCTGTCCCCCCCCAAAAAAATTAAATTAAAACTAAAAAGGGAAATGGGCCAGGCACGATGGCTCATGCCTGTAATCTCAGCACTTTGGGAGAGTGGATCACCTGAGGTCAGGAGCTTGAGATCAGCCTGGCCAACATAGTGAAACCTCATCTCTACTAAAAATTCAAAAGTTAGCCAAGCGTGGTGGCAGGCACCTGTAATCCCAGCTACTCGAGAGGCTGAGACAGGAGAATTGCTTGAACCCAGGAGGCGGAGGTTGCAGTGAGCTGAGATCGAGCCATTGCACTCCAGCCTGGGCAACGGAGTGAGACTATCTCAAAAAAAAAAAAAGTAGGCTGAATGTGGTGGCTCACGCCTGTAATCCCAGCACTTCAGGAGGCCGAGACGGGCGGATCACGAGGTCAGGAGATCAAGATCATCCTGGTTAACACAGTGGAACCCCGTCTCTACTGAAAATACAAAAAATTAGCCGGGCGTGGTGGCGGGCACCTGTAGTCCCAGCTACTTAGGAGGCTGAGGCAGGAGAATGGCGTGAACCCATGAGGCGGAGCTTGTAGTAAGCTGAGATCACACCACTGCACTCCAGCCTGGGGTGTGTGATCCAGAGCTGGATTAAAAAAAAAAAAAAAAGTAAGAAATAGTGTCGAAATGTCAGTTAAGGTATCGAGATATTGAAACCCTCATATGTGGCTAATGGGAATGTGAAATGGTGCAGCCGCCATGGAAAACAGCCAGGCATTTCTTCCAAAAGTTAAAAGTAGAGCTACCATGTGGCCCAGCAATTCCACTCCTGGGTATATACCCAAAATAAATGAAAACAGGGGCCGGGCACAGTGGCTCACGCCTGTAATCCTAGCACTTTGGTAGGCCGAGATGGGCAGATCACCGGATGTCGGGAGTTCAAGACCAGCATGACCAACATGGAGAAACCCCATCTCTGCTAAAAATACAAAATTAGCCAAGCGTGGTGGCGCGTGCCTGTAATCCCAGCTACTCAGAGGCTGAGGCAGGGAAATTGCTTGAACCTGGGAGGTGGAGGTTGTGGTGAGCTGAGAGCACACCACTGCACTCCAGCCTGGGCAACAAGAGTGAAACTCCATCTCAAAAAAAAAAATAAAAATAATAAATGAAAACAGGGATACTTGTAGGTAAATGTTCGAAGCAGCATTATTCACAATGGCCAAATGTGGAGACAACCCAAGTGTACTTGAAGTGATGAAAGAATAAACAAAATGTGATCTACCCACACAATGGAATGTTACTCCGCCGTCAGAAGGAATGATGTGCTGACACACGCTGCAACATGGATAAACGCTGAAAAAGGGAAGAAGTCAGACATAAGAGGACAAATACTATATGATTCTCTTCGTGGGAAATTGTGGAGTAGGCAGGGCACGGTGGCTCACACTTGTAATCCCAGCACTTCGGGAGGCTAAGACAGGCAGATCACCTGAGGTCAGGCATTTGAGACCAGCCTGGCCAACGTGCTGAGACCCTGTCTCTACTAAAAATACAAAAATTAGCCTGGTGTGGTCGTGGGCACCTGTAATCCCCGCTACTCAGGAGGCTGAAGCAGGAGAATCGCTTGAGCCTAGAAGGCGGAGGGTGCAGTGGGCCGAGATGGCACTACTGAGATCAAAAAAAGAAAAAACAAAAAAAGAAAAATTCTCCCCCTGCCCAAAGATTTTTTTTTTTTTGCCAGTCTTGCTTTCTGTCTATATGTAAGATAGGTGGACACACACACACATAGACACTTTTTTTTAAACTTATATTTTAGGTTCAGGGGTGCGTGTGAAGGTTTGTTACATAGCAACATGGTATGGTTAGGCTTTGTGTCCCCACTCAAATCTCATCTCGAATTGTAATCCCCACGTGTCTAGGCAGAAGCCAGGTGGAGGTGATTGGATCATGGGGCAGTTTTCCCCATGCTGTTCTCGTGATAATGAGTGAGTTCTCACTGATGGTTTTATTTATTTATTTATTTTTGAGATAGAGTCTCGCTCTGTCGCCCAGGCTGGAGTGCAGTGGCGCAATCTTGGCTCACTGCAAGCTCCGCCTCCCGGGTTCACGCCATTCTCCTGCCTCAGCCTCTCCGAGTAGCTGGGACTACAGGCTCCCGCCACCATGCCTGGTTTTTTTGTATTTTTAGTAGAGATGGGGTTTCACCGTGGTCTCGATCTCCTGACCTCGTGATCCGCCTGCCTCGGCCTCCCAAAGTGCTGGGATTACAAGCGTGAGCCACCGCGCCCGGCCACTGATGGTTTTATAAGGGGGCGCTTCCTCCTTTGCTCACCACTCACTCTCGCCTGCAGCCATGTAAGAAGTGCCTCTTCCACTTCTGCCATGGTTGTAAATTTTCTGAGGCCTCCCCAGCCCTGCAGAACTGTGAGTCAATTAAACCTCTTTTCTTTATAAAATACCAAGTCTCGGGTATGCCTTTTTTTTTTTTTTTTTTTTTTGAGACGGAGTCTCACTCTGTCTCCCAGTCTGGAGTGCAGTGGCGCGATGTAAGCTCACTGCAAGCTCCGCCTCCTGGGTTCACGCCATTCTCCTGCCTCAGCCTCCTGAGTAGCTGGGACTACAGGTGCCCGCCACCACGCCCAGCTAATTTTTTGTATTTTTAGTAGAGACGGGGTTTCACCGTGTTAGCCAGGATGGTCTCGATCTCCTGACCTCGTGATCCACCTGCCTCAGCCTCCCAAAGTGCTGGGATTACAGGCGTGAGCCACCGTGCCTGGCCCCGGCCGTGTCTTTATAGCAGTATGAAAATGAACTGCTGGGCGTGGTGGCTCATGCCTGTAATCTTAGCACTTTGGGAGGCCAAGGTGGGTGGATTACCTGAGGTTGGGATTTCAAGACCAGCCTGACCAACATGGAGAAACCTTATCTCTACTAAAAATATAAAATTAGCCGGGCATGGCAGCACATGTCTGTAATCCTAGCTACTTGGGAGGCTGAGGCAGGAGAATCACTTGAACCTGGGAGGCAGAGTTTGTGGTGAGCCGAGATGGCGCCATTGCACTCCAGCCTGGGCGACAAGAGCAAAACTCCGTCTCAAAAAAAGAAAATGAACTAAGTAAACTTGTGTCATGGGGGTTTATTATATAGATTATTTCATCACTCAGGTATTAAGCCCAGTACCCAATAGTTATCTTCTCTGGTCCTCTCCCTCTTCCCCCCTCCCTCCTCCCCCTCAACCCTCCCCCTCAAGTAGACCCCAGTGTCTGTTGTTTCCTTCTTTGTGGTCATTGGTTCTCATCATTTAGCTCCCACTTACAAGTGAGAACGTGTGGTATTTGGTTTTCTGTTCTTGCGTTAGTTTGCTGAGGATAATGGCCTCCAGCTCCATCCGTGTTCCCCCAACAGACATATTTTTTAACTCAATGGGGGATCATCATAAATATATTTTATAATCTGCTTTTATAAATTAACATCATACTTGAAGCATTTTACCCTGCCATTAAACATTCTTTGAGAAAATGACTTTGAACGGCCACTGTTTGTTCATTGCCTTATTTTCAGTCATCGGGGTTGTACAGCGGCCGTGAAAGTGTGCCCCTCAGATTTCCCGCTCTGGGAAGTATAATTGACCAAGGCCCCAGCTGCTGTGCCCCAAAATCCATCACCCAGCACATGGAGACGTCGCTTCCCACAGGCTTCTCCCAGCTAGAGACGGCGTGGCAGGGATGCTGAGGCTGGCTCGTTCCTGGGAGACCCAGGCTTCTCTGTCTGAGAATTTTCCCACATTCGTGCTGAAGTCTCCCAGGATGGCACCGTAGGCTTAGATGCTGCCCCCAACCTCCTTTCCTTCCTTCCTCCTGTCCTCCAGCAAGAGTCAGACCTGCCTGTGGTGGGACAGCTCCCTGAGACCCCTGCTCCCTCCTCTTTTCCCTCCCAGGCCTGGCTCTGATGAATCTCTTTATTTATTTGGTATTTTTTCGAGACAGAGTCTCACTCTGTCACCCAGGCTGGAGTGCAGTGGCGCCATCTCTGCTCACTGCAACCTCTGTCTCCCAGGTTCAAGTGATTCTTCTGCCTCAGCCTCCCGAGTAGCTGGGATTACAGGTGCCTGCCACTACGCCCGGCTAATTTTTATATTTTTAGTAGAGATGGGGTTTCACCATGTTGGCCAGCCTGGTATTGAACTCCTGACTTCAGGTGATTCTCCCGCTTCCACCTCCCAATGTGTTGGCATTACAGGCATAAGCCACCACGCCTGGCCTTGATGAATCTCTTGCGTGGCAAAGAATCCCATCTCGGTCCCTGCTTCTAGAGGACCTGGACTGACACAGGTCACCTCCACTTTGGTTTGCTTGTTTGGTTTTGGTGTTACCCTCAATGCTATTATGAGCATATAAGTGCGCAGATCCCATCCAAATCTAGGATTATTCCCTTAGGAAGTTATGTGAGGCAGGAATTCCAGGAGAGGGCTACTGGTGGAGACAGAATCTCTTTGTAAGGCTCTGATGCATGTTTCAGAAGTGGCTGAGTGGGCCTTTCTCACCCCCAGGCTTTCTCACTTGTAAAGCTCTGCTGATGTGAAGGCATCAAAAACCTCCTGTTTATTTGCCTTTCTTGGTTACTTGTGAGGTTGAGCAGAGTTTCACATTTACTGCCTAATTTCTGGTTTTATATGTAAGCTTTTCTCTTTTTGTTTGTCTGTTTTGAGACGGAGTCTTGCTCTGTCGTCCAGGCTGGAGTGCAGTGGCGTGATCTCAGCTCACTGCAACCTCCACCTCCCAGGTTCAAATGATTCTCATGCCTCAGCCTCCCGAGCAGCTGGGATTACAGGCACCACCACTCCTGGTCAAGCTTTTCTTTTGTTTTTCTCTCCCCTCTCCTCCTTCTTTTCTCCTTTGTCTCTCTTTATCTAATCACCTCTTCTATTTGCTTTGTCTCTTTTTTTTTTTTTGAGACAGAGTCTCGCTCTGTCACCCAGGCTGGAGTGCACTGGTGTGATCTCGGCTCACTGCAACCTCCACTACCCGGGTTCAAGTGATTCTTTTGCCTCAGCCTCCCAAGTAGCTGGGATTACAGGTACCCGCCGCCATGCCTGTATTTTTAGTAGAGACGGGGTTTCACCATGTTGGCCAGGCTGGTCTCAAACTCCTGACCTCAGGTGATCCGCCCGCCTCCATCTGCCAAAGTGTTGGGATTACAGGCGTGAGCCACTGCGCCCGGCTTCTTTATCCTCTCATCTCTTAATTCTCCAGAATAGGAAAATGATGTTCTTTAAAATTGTTTTTTTACAGCTCTGTATTCCCTGTTCTTCCTTGATCAGTTGGGCAGGTTTAAGCGTTGACCCCATCTTAGAAAGGTTCCCCTGAAATAAATAAATCATATTATCATATTACCATTTTGTTTTCTGTGACTCTTGATGTTTTGTTTGTTTGTTTATTTATTTTCCTTTCCTCTCTGAGTTGGTGGCACTGAATTTTTAAAAGTAATTATTTTGGACTGTTTCGATCACACGACACACCCTGGAAATTGGTGTCTTTTTGCCTCTTTCTTTCTTTTTTTTTTTTTTTGACGGAGTCTCACTCTGTTGCCACGCTGGAGTGCAGTGGTGTGATCTCGGCTCACTGCATCCTCCGACTCCTTGGTTCAAGCCATTCTCCTGCCTCAGCCTCCTGAGTAGCTGGGATTACGGGCACACGACGCCATGCCTGGCTAATTTTTGTATTTTTAGTAGAGACGGGGTTTCACCATGTTGGCCAGGATGGTCTCGATCTCCTGACCTCGTGATCCTTCCGCCTCGGCCTCCCGAAGTGCTGGGATTACAGGCATGAGCCACCGCACTCGGCCTTTTTAAATTTTTATGTTTTTGAGACAGAGTCCTGCTCAGTCACCCAGGCTGGAGTGCAATGGCGCGATCTCTCCTGACTGCAACCTCCGCCTCCCGGGCTCAAGCCATTCTCCTGCTTCAGCTTCCCAAGCAGCTGGGATTACAGGCGCCTGCCACTATGCCCGGCTAATTTTTGTATTTTTATTAGAGATGGAGTTTCACCATGTTGGCCAGGCTGGTCTTGAACTCCTGACCTTGTGATCCGACTGCCTCGGCCTCCCAAAGTGCTAGGATATTACAGGAGTGAGCCACCATGCCTGACGTTTTTGTTTGTTTGTTTGTTTGTTTTTGAGTCGGGTTTTGCTCAGTCACCCAGGCTGGAGTGCAATGGCACGATCTTGGCTCACGCAACCTCCACCTCCTGGATTCAAGTGATTCTCCTGCCTCAGCCTCCTGAGTAGCTGGGGTTACAGGTACACACCATCAAGGCTGGCTAATTTTTGTATTTTTAGTAGAGACGGGGTTTCACCATGTTGGTCAGGCTGGTCTTGAACTCCTGACCTTGTGATCTGCCCACCTTGGCCTCCCAAAGTGCTGGGATATTATAGGAGTGAGCCACCGTGACTGATGTTTTGTTTTTTTGTGTGTTTTTTTGAAACTGGTTTTGCTCAGTTGCCCAGGTTGGAGTGCAGTGGCACGATCTCGGCTCACTGCAACCTCCACCTCCCGGATTCAAACGATTCTCCCGCCTCAGCCTCCTGAGTAGCTGGGATTACAAGCACCCGCCATCAAGACTGGCTAATTTTTGTGTTTTTAGTAGAGACGGGGTTTCACCATGTTGGCCAGGCCGGTCTTGAACTCCTGACAGCAAGTGATCCACCCGCCTCGGCCTTCCAAAGTGCTGGGATTACAGACATGAGCCACCACGCCCTGTCCTTTTTGCGTCTTTCTAGGTTTTGGCAGATTATCATCAACATAAATTCTAGTGACTTGAGAGTTTGTGCTAGTTGCGTTCCAGGTAACTTACGAGTTATCACACTCACTCCTGCGGTTGGTTCTGTCCCATGCTGCATCTTTTGGGGAAAGGCAAATATGAATTAGGTTTTTTCCTCTTGCATGTTGTGGGAGGTGATTTTGATTTATATACAAATGTCTGCCCCTAATCTCCTTCCCTATCTCCCTTTGACGTTTTTCTTGTTTCTGAGAATCTGTGGGGAAAACAGGCATCAAGGCAATCGTTGCCATACGGGTGGACCCCCTGCATCAGGCCTCAGGGTCTTGTGCCACAAACAGCAATCACCATGAATAGGAGTGCTGCTACAGGCTGCAGCCCGGATGAACCTTGAAGACACCAGGCTACGAGAAAGAAACAGCCACAAAAGACCACATGTTGTCTGATTCCATGTATATGAAATGGCAAGACAGGCAAACCCATGGAGACAGGGAGTGGCTTAGTGGTTACCAGTGGCTGAGGCTAGGGAGGGATGGGAAGCGCCTGCCCATGGCCAGAGGTTTCTTTATTTTTTTTGCAGAGATGGGGTCTTGCTGTGTTTCCCAGGCTGGTCTCGAATTCCTGGGCTCAAGTGATCCTCCCACCTCGAACTCCTGAAGTGCTGGGATTACAGATGAGCCACCATACCCAGCATGGTACAGAGTTTCTTTTGGGGATAATAAAAATATTCTGGAATTAGATAGTGGTGATGTGGCACAACTGTGAATATCTTTAAAAACATCAAATTGTGGCTGAGTGTGGTGGCTCTTGCCTGTAATCCCAGCACTTTAGGAGAGTGAGGTGAGAGGAAGGCATGACCCCAGGAGTTCGAGACCAACCTGGGCAACATAGTGAGACCTCATCTGTATAAAAAAGCAAAACAAACACAAAAGACATCCAATTGTAAACTGTATGTATGTATGTATGTATTTATTTATTGAGACGGAGTCTCGCTGTGTCACCCAGGCTGGAGTACAGTGGCATGATCTCAGCTCACTGCAACCTCCATCTCCCAGGTTCAAGCAATTCACTTGCCTCACCCTCCTGAGTAGCTAGGATTATAGGCGCAGGCCACCATGCCTGGCTAATCTGTGTATTTTTATTAGAGATGGGGTTTCCCCATGTTGGCCAGGCTGGTCACGAACTCCTGAACTCAAGTGATCCACCTGCCTCGGCCTCCAAAAATGCTGGGATTACAGATGTGAGCCACCACACCTGGCCTAATTATACACTTTAAATGGGCTAACTTTACAGTATATAAATTATATGTTTTAAAAAACTGTTTAAAATACTGATTCTGGGCTGGGCGCGGTGGCTCATGCCTGTAATCCCAGCCCTTTGGGAGGCCCAGGTGGATGGATCACATAAGGTCTGGAGTTCGAGACCAGCCTGGCCAACATGGTGAAACTCCATCTCTACTAAAAATACAAAAATTAGCCGGTCATGGTGACATGCACCTGTAATCTCAGCTACTCAAGAGGCTGCGGGAGCTGAATTGCTTCAACCCGGGAGCCAGAGGCTGCAGTGAGCCGAGACTGCGCCACTGCATTCCAGCCTGGGCAACAGAGCAAGAATCTGTTAAAAAAATAATAAAAAAAAAAAAAAAAAAAAAAAAAAAAACTGATTCCAGGGCCCAGCCAAAACTGCTAAATCAGAACCTCTGGGTGTAAGCCTAGGAATCTGCATTTCACCTCCCTCTCAGCAGTACCGGCTGTGTACTTTGTTTAGAAATCACTAAGCATTTCAAGACAGTGATGAGAACAGAGGGTGAAAACAAGCTCAGGGCCCTCTGAGCTCTGGGCCCCATGACTGAGTAGGTCACAGGCTCGCGAAGCTGGCCCTGCAGCCCGGAATGAAGCCTGCATGCTCTACCCAAAGGATGGACAGAGCATTTGGTTAGCGGGTTTGCCTCTTCATCCGAGGACCTGGAAAGAGAGGAGAAATTAGCAACTTCGAAAGGTTTCTTCTCCCTGTAAGAGCAATGCGGTGGTTTTAGTGAGAAGCGTGCAGTGGAGTCCCCCAGCCCGTGGCTGAGTCATCTCCAGAACTGTGGGCTTTCAGTGACAGAAGGAGAAAAGCTGAGCCTGCACTAGATCTGCGGGAGCTCCTTGGTCAATCCATCAATCCAATAGCATTAAATGACTCTTCTGGCAGATTGAATCAGAATGGGAATTCATTAAAGGAGACCAGGTGGTTTGCGGAATCGCTGTGAGCCTGTTGCTCATGGGAACCCGCCTGGGGTGGGGGGCACCAGGTGGCCACTGAGAGCTCAGCCCCTGTTCCTCCAGAGAGGGGATCTTGTTGCAATTGCCACCTCTCCCTGCAACGAAGCACCTGCCACCATCTCTGCTGCTTCATGTCACCAGCGTCTGATTTGAAGTCTGATTGCATTGCCATGGTCTCAGGCCCACAGCCTAGCTACAAGGGAGGCTGGGAAGACACGTGTCACATTTCAGTTTCTGCAGCAGACAGCAGGCCTTGCTGCCCACCAAACAACCCTTACCCAGAGTGGGAACATGTCAAGCCTTTATTCAATTCGGTGTTGAGGGAATCAGCATAACGCAGCTGATTCAAAGGAGGAGATGAGAGACTAATATTGGTTTCTCATCTGTCTGTCTGTCTGTTGTCAAGGAAGATAAAGAATGCCAGAATCAAACAGCTCTGTTAGATGTGAAAGTGGTTCATGCCCTACAGTGAATACAGCCGTAACCTTTGGAGTCATCTTCTCTACTTGGTAGAGATCATTTGCATCTTATCTGTTTTCTCTAAGTTCAAAGACCCTGGGGCCTAATGAATAATATATAATACGTCAAACAAAGTTCCATTCACCAAGAGCAATGCCGATGTTCCATTCTCTGAGAACAATGCCATCTAACAGAACTTCCTGCGGTAATGGAGATGTTCTGTGTCTGTGCCATCCAATAATGTCGCCACTAGCCGCTGCAGCTGTCAAGCACGCGAGATGTGAGTGACACTGAGGAACTGAATTTTTTTTTTAAGTTTTTTTTTTTTTTTATTTGAAATGGAGTCTCACTCTGTTGCCCAGGCTGGAGCGCAGTGGTGCAATCTCCACTCACTGCAACCTTTGCCTCCCGGGTTCAAGTGATTCTCCTGCCTCAGCCTCCCTAGTAGCTGGACCTACAGGTGTGCACAACCACACCTGACTAATTTTTGTTATTTTTTAGTAGAGATGAGGTTTTACCATGTTGGCCAGGCTGGTCTCAACTCCTGACCTCGGGTGATCCACCAGCCTCAGCCTCCCAAAGTGTTGGGATTACAGGTATGAGCCAATGCACCTGGCAAAAAAAAAGTGTTTTAAGTAATTAAAAAAAAAAAAAAAGAGGTGGGAAGGCCAGGTGTGGTGGCTTATGCCTGTAATCCCAGCACTTTGGGAGGCCGAGGCGGGCAGATCACTCGAGGTCAGGAGTTTGAGACTAGCCTGGCCAACATGGTGAAACCCCATCTCTACTAAAACTACAAAAATTAGCTGGGCGTGGTGGTGCATGCCTGTAATCCCAGCTACTTGGAGGCTGAGGCAGGAGAATTGCTAGAACCCGGGACGTGGAGATTGTAATGAGCTGAGATTGCATCATTGCACTCTAGCCTGGGCAACGAACGCAAAACTCTGTCTCAAAAAAAAAAAAAAGAGGTGGGATCTCACCATGTTGGGATCTTGCCATGTTGCCCAGGCTGGTCGAGCTCATCACTCAAGTGATCCACCCACTTCAGCCTCCTAAAGCGCTGGGATTACAGGGGTGAGCCACAGCACCTAACCTATTTTAAGTAATTTTAGATTTATAGAAAAGTTATAAACAGTACAGAGGGTTCCCATATACCCTTCCAGCTTCCCCTAAGTGGAAATTTCTTAAATAACTCTGCAAGTTTATAAAAACTAAGCGATTAACATTCATACGATATTAATCACTAAACTACCAGCTGTCTGAATTTTCTCCATGTTTTTCACTAATGTTTGTTTTCTGGTGCAAGAGTCAGTCCAGATTCCCACATTGTGCTTAGTGCTTATATCTCCTTAGTCTTCAATCTGTGACCATTTCTTAGCCTTTCCTTGTTTTTCATGACCCTGACACTTTTGAAGAGTGCCAGTCAAGGATTTTGTGAAATGACCCTAGGTTGGGCTTGGCAGGTGTTTTCTCCTGATGGGACTGGGATGGTGGTTTTGGAAGATCACAGAGAAGTGAGGGAGGTACCTTCTCATTGTGTCATGTGAGGGGTGCATGATACCCAAGCATGGGCTCACTGGCCGGAGGTGGTGTCTGAGACGCATCTCTCCTGCCGCCTTGCTGTATTCCCTCTTGTGCTCTGTTCTTAAGGGAGTCACCAAGTCCCACCCATCTTCAACGGGAGGGAAGTTAAGCCCCACCTCCTGGAGGGAGGAATATTGAAGATTTGTGGACATACGTTAAAGCCACCACCATGGTTTGAAGGGAGATTTTTGAGGCTATGCAGATTTCCTGTTTCTCCTGAAAGTTTCACCTGCTAACTTCAGCATTCTTCTGTTGGTCCTGCCTGAGGCCGTTATTACTGTGGTGTTCTAATGATGACTTTCTATTTACCTCATTCCTCCTATATTTATGATTTATTAATTAGAATTCTAGTTGGGCGTGGTGGCTCATTCCTGTAATTCCAGCACTTTGGGAGGCCGAGACGGGTGGGTCACGAGGTCAGGAGATCGAGACCATCCTGGCTAACACGGTGAAACCCCGTCTCTACTAAAAATACAAAAAACTTAGCCAGGCATGGTGGTGGGCGCCTGTAATCCCAGCTTTTCTGGAGGCTGAGGCAGTGGAATGGCGTGAACCCAGGAGGCAGAGGTTGCAGTGAGCCTCGATTGCGCCACTGCACTCCATCCTGGGCGACAGAGTAAGACTCCGTCTCAAAAAAAAAAAAAGTATAAGGAACATTTGTCCCTTTTCCCTCATTTATTTATCTCGTCAACCATTTTATTGTTGTTGTTGTTGTTGTTTTTGAAACAGGGTCTCACTCTGTTGCCCAGGCTGGAGTATAGTGATGCCATCTCGGCTCACTGCAACCTCCGCCTCCCAGATTCAAGCGAGTCGTACCTCAGCCTCCCAAGTAGCTGGGATTACAGGCGTGCACCACTACACTTAGCCAGTTTTTGTATTTTTTGTGGAGATGGGATTTCGCCATGTTGCCCAGGCTGGTCTCAAACTCCTGACCTCAAGTGATGCTCCTGCCTCAGCCTCCCAAAGTGCTGGGATTACAGGTGTGAGCCACCACGCCTGGCCCGACCATTTGTTTATATCACTATGAACTTGTGGGTATTTACTTTATTCTTTGAAAGGACATATGGTCATCTTTTTGCCTTATTTCCCAGTTTTAGATAATGTTTCTAATATGTGTAAAGGTGTTCTGATGCAGGACGGTCAAAAAGAGAGATAGAAGTCCACCACACGGAATATTTTCTGGAAAGATCACCAAAACCTTGTCATTGGAGACTAGGATATCTAGGGGCTTAAATGCCTGCTACGGGGCTGGGTGCAGTGGCTCACGCCTGTAATCCCAGCACTTTGGGAGGCCGAGGCAGGCGGATCACAAGGTCAGGAGATTGAGGCCATCCTGGCTAACACGATGAAACCCCGTCTCTACTAAAAATACAAAAAATTAGCCGGGCGTGGTGGCAGGCGCCTGTAGTCCCAGCTACTTGGGAGGCTGAGGCAGGAGAATCGCTTGAACCTGGGAGGCAGAGGTTGCGGTGAGCTGAGATCACACCACTGCACTCCAGCCTAGGTGACAGAGTGAAACTCTCCGAAGGAAAAAAAAATAAATAAAAAGCCTGCTAGGGGACTGCAGTAGAAATACCTGTAAGAAAAATGAGAAGTCCAAGACTGAAGTGCATGTCTCAGAGTCCTAACCACATCCCCCGTTACATGTGGACTTGTGTAAACCACACCTCTTCGGTCCTCAGTTTCCCCCGAGATAAGATGAAGATATAGGTGCTGGTAGACTCAAGATTAGTGGTTCTCAAACTCAAGGGTGTATTAGAATCCCCTGGAGGGCCCCATAAAGCCCAGATTGCTGTCTCCACCCACAGACCTTCTGATTCAGTAGGTCTAGGGTGAGACCTGATGATTGACGTTTCTAAAATGTTGCCACGGGCTGTTGCTGCTGCTGCTGGGCCAGGGACCACACTTTGAGTCTGGGTGATCTCCAAGAAGCCTTAACAGTTGTGGACTTAACATTGATTCAAATGACAAAATCTTTGGACTTGGCTATGAAGAAGTCCCCTAGGCCCTGAAAACCCAGCGGGGAGTTGTGCAGAGGACACTTTAAGATTGCTGCATGCCGCACCTGGCATCGAGGGCCTGTGAGACCCAGCCACTGCCCGGGGAGGGTCAAAGCCTGGGGAAGGCAGAGAAGCTCAGGCTGGAATCTGGGCTCCACCCCTTAACAGCTGTGTGGCCTTGAGCAAGTGACTGACTGACTTCCTGCCTCAGTTTCCCTACCTATGAAAAGAGGATGGTGCTTAACATGACCTGGCATAAAGAAAATGCTCAATGAGTGTTTATTGCTGCTGAGGTCTTGCCTTGTCTCTGGAGTGAGTGGTGCTGTCCTAGCTCACTGCCACCTCGAACTCCTGGGCTCAAGCAATCCTCCCACCTCAGCCTCCCGAGTAGCACACCACCATGTCTGGCTAATTTTTTTGTTTTGTTTTGTTTTGGTTTGGTTTTTTAGAGATGGGATCTTGCTGTGTTGCCCAGGCTGGTCCAAAACTCTGGCCCCAAGCAGTCCTCCAGCCTTAGCTTCCCAAAGTGCTGGGATATCTGATCTGTGTTACAACCCTGTGAGGCTGTGGCCATCACCATCGCCATTTCCAGATGAAACTAGCCACCGTGTCCCGCCAGGGTCATTATTTCTTTTCTCTTTCTTTTTTTTTTAAATAGAGATGGGGTCTCACTATGTTGCCCAGGCTGGTCTTGAACTCCTGGGCTCAAGTGATCCTCCTGCCTTTATCTCCCAAAGTGCTGGGATTACAGGTATGAGCCACAGTGCCTGGCTCAGGGTCATTATTTTTACTGAGCCTGTCCAGTGGGAAGAAATGACAGTGGTAGAAGCGATACCTCTTTCTAAGCATGTCCATCTGCCCTCTGCCACAACTCCACCCAGCTTGCAGTCCCATTTGCCAATGTCAAGCCTCTCACAAAATGTGTCACAGATTATGAGAAAAATTCAATATAATTTATTAAATAGATTCCAAGGGCTCCCCCAGGGAGCATTAACAACTCTTAGTACAATAAATATCAATAAATTAACATAGCTGCCACCTCCGGCCCTCACAAGGGTACAATAAGTAAGATTTAAGCCTGCAGAAGAAAAGCATTCCATAAATACCAAGACTAATAACAGTAACCTAATGTTTTTCAAGGTAATTCACAAATGTACATTTCAGCCCTCCCAGGACTAGCCCATATGAGGGATCACTGAGATTATTCATTGGAAAATGTACTTAAGGATTCACGGCAGAGTTCCCACACTTAGCTGTCGGTCATCTTTTTAAGGCTCCTGAAGTTCCTGCCATTCCGAAAGGAAGAGATGGCCTTAAGTGGTGGCCTGTTGGGCTCCAGAGGTCAATGATTTTAATGCGAGGTCCATGCACTCTGAAAACTGTTGAGAAATAGTCAGGATGAAGCGCTTACATTCATGGGTGTCTGTTGGCACAAAAATGTTTGTTTCTGGTGCATCTTGAAATATGAGTTTGTCGAGGTGCTCTATGATCTCATCAATAACAGATTTGTTGTCTAACTGTCTGATTGTCTTGAGATATGCCCGGATGGCTGGGCTGTGGATGTTGTTTGGCGGCTGGGCGTCAGGGCTGAGACATGGCAGTGTGTAATTCTGGGACACGAGCACCCCCTTCTCTTCCTCCACCTGTGGAATGAGGAGAAATGGTGCATGTTGGGTTTGCAGTAACAGCTCCAAGTCCTAACAGTGAATGTTTGCATGCTTCCTCCGTAACCCGCCTGGTTGAGATATTTATCTGATCAATGTCACAACCCTATGAGGCTGTGCCATCACCAACCCCATTTCCAGATGAAACTAGAGCTTAGGTGGCTGCAGTCCTGAAGCCTGTGCTCAGAACCACTGATCCATCCAGCTGAGGCCTCCCCAGCCTTCCAGAACCCACTCTCACATGCTCAGGGTGGTGGGAATTGCAGCACATCTGGCCTTCCATGGCAGCTCCCTGCCCTTTGGGACTCTGTTAAAGCCACGCACGCCCCACTTATAGAGTAGAGTGTTAGGCTTGTCCGGAAAGGCCTCCGAGATGCAGACGAGAGTTTTCCCAAACAAACCAAGGAGTCCGGACCACTCCCTTCCTTCCTAAGGACTAACTATTTTTGAGTCAGACCAAATTGCCAGCAGCACCTCATCAACCTGAACTGCCCAGTCATCTTGGGTTGGTAACAACCTCTGCCTTTTATAAAAGCTAAGGCTAAGGTCTAAATACCAAGGCAGATGAGAAGAGTAATGCCAATTTCATGAATTGTTTCCAAGTTTGGGTATTTGTTCGTTTGATCAAAGCTATCTTGGCTGGGCACAGTGGCTCACGCCTGTAATCCCAGCACTTTGGGAGGCCAAGGCCGGCGGATCACTTGAGGTCAGGAGTTCAAGACCAGCCTGGCCAACACGGAGAAACTCTGTCTCTACTAAAAATATGAAAATTAGCCGGGCATGGTGGCACATGCCTGTAGTCCCAGCTACTCCGGAGGCTGAGGCAGGAGAATCGCTTGAACCCAGGAAGCAGAGGTTGCAGTGAGCCAAGATTGCACCACTGTACTCCAGCCTGGGCGACAGAGTGAGACTCTGTCTCAAAAAAAAAAAAGAAAGCCATCTTTGCCTGTCTAGTTTCCCCCATCCCTTCCTGGCATAGCTACAGCCCTGGTTTTGGGTCTGGAGAGAGGAGCCTCTTTGGAGGGCAATGGAAGGCATTTTTAAGAAATCGTTTAGAAAAGAAATCTCTAGGGCACTCACGTCTTTCAAAAGCATCTTCGAGAGGGACTGTAATTCCTCAACTATTTTCTGTACATCATCACTTGGTCGTAGCAAATGGACGGGCAATGTGTGGGAGGCCAGCCAGCCTCCCAGGCAGCAGAACAGAAACAGCACGGACGTCGCGGGGCCTGGAGAGAGAACGATGCCATGAGCGCATGCATCACACACCCCTGCCCACCCCAGCTCCATCCCTACAGCCGCTGCTGAGCCAACCCTGGGGGCAGTGCTCCCAGAATCTTCCTGGTGAGACAAGATGATGCCCAAGACTCCGGAAGCACCAGGACCAGTGATACCTGAGTGAGAGGCCATGGGAGAGAGAGCAAGGCCAGCTTCGGTGGGGGCTTCTGGAGCCAGATGTGTTCGCCATGGCTGCCTGGAGGTATATAAAGGGCCAGGGTGAGGAGGAAGAGCAGTCAGTGTCCCGCCCATGGCAAAACCATTTACTCAGCTTTTCTCCAGAAAACACTCAAAGTTCTACTGGCCACGGCTGAGTGAAAGGGCTGAAAGGAAATGCTGAGGTTACCCTCAAGGTGGGCAGATGCCTGACTCAGACACACACATACTTCACAAGAAGGCACATGAATGCATCTTTGCCTTTCTTCTTGGAAGGAGCCTGTTGATTTGACTAGACGAAATTTTGAAGCCCAGGGTTGACAGACACAGCCATACCACCAAGGAGCGGGTGACTTCCAGGAGTTCAAGACCAGCGCCCACAAGGAATTTCTGAGGAGGAAATGCGAAGCCAGCATGAGATGTGCAGAATGCGGTATCTCTGGAAATTTCTGCAGCATATGCCCACGCCGTGTGCAGGGACGGCCCCATAACTGCTGTGAATGTGGCGGGTCGAAGGCTTCGTCTCAACTCCGTGGTCTTGGACATCACTGGACTCTCCATCGTGCCTCTGCAATCTCAGGGCCCAGAACCAGAGACTGTGCTCCAGAGTTATTGCTTGAAATCCTTGTTCATATCTTTTTTGTTTTGTTTTGTTTTGTTTTGAGATGGAGTCTTGCTCTGTCACCCAGGCTGGAGTGCAGTGGCGTGATCGCTGCAACCTCCGCCTCCTGGGCTCAAGCAATTCTCATGCCTCAGTCTCAGCCTCCCAAGTAGCTGGGACTACAGGCACACGCCACCATGCCCAGCTAATTTTTGTATTTTTAGTAGAAATGGGGTTTCGCCATGTTGGTCAAGCTGGTCTCTAACTCCTGACCTCAGGTGATCTGCCTGCCTCGGCTTCCCAAAGTGCTGGAATTACAGGCATGAGCCACTGCACCGGCCTAGAAACTTTATTGCTTTTTTTTTCTTTTTTCTTTTTTCTTTTTTGAGACAGAGTCTTGCTCTGTCACCTGGGCTAGAGTGCAGTAGCGCAATCTCGGCTCACTGCAACCTCCACTTCCCAGGTTCAAGCAATTCTCCTGCCTCAGCCTCCTGAGTAGCTGGGATTACAGACGCCCACCACCACGCCCAGCTAATTTTTTGTATTTTTAGTAGAGACGGGGTTCACTATGTTGGCCAGGCTGGTCTCAAACGCCTGACCTTGTGATCCACCTGCCTCCGCCTCCCAAAGTGCTGGGATTACAGGCGTGAGCCACCACGCTGGCCTTAGAAACTTTATTTCTAATTTCATTAGCTTTCTTTTTGTTTTTTTTGAGACAGGGTCTCATTCTGTCACCCAGGCCAGAGTGCAGTGGCATCATCACAACTCACTGCAGCCCCGATCCCCTGGGCTCAAGTGATCCTCCCACCTCAGCCTCCCAAATAGCTGGGATCACAGGCACAAATCACTATGCTAATTTTTTTTTTTTTTTTTTTTTTTGAGACAGAGTTTCGCTCTTGTCGCCCAGGCTGGAGTGCGATAGCGCGATCTCGGCTCACTGCAACCTCCGCCTCCTGGGTTCAGGCAATTCTCCTGCCTTAGCCTCCCGAGTAGCTGGGATTATAGGCACCCACCACCACGCCGGGCTAATTTTTGTATTTTTAGTAGAGACAGGTTTTCACCATGTTGGCCAGGCTGGCCTCGATCTACTGACCTCAGGTGATCTGCCCGCCTCAGATTCCCAAACTGCTGGGATTATAGGCACGAGCGACTGCACCCGGCCTCCTTATTCATATTTTAGTGCCAGCTTTGATTAGGCCCTTTTCTAGGGTATCGGAAATAGCGGTGAAGAAGTTAGACAGAGTTCCCGCCCTTGTGGGCCCGGCATTGCTGTGGGCTGCGGACAACAGCAAGAACATTCATAAGTAAGCTAGAAAGCACTGTGACGGCTGGAGAGTGACGGGCAGGATACTTTAAGTCAGGTGATCAGCAAAAGTCTCTCTGAGAGATGACACTGAAGCAGAGACTGAAAGATAAGAAGGAGCCGGAGGTGGGAAGATGCGGGAGAAGAGTGTTCCAAGGCGACGGGACATGAGTGCAAAATCCTCAGGTGAAAATGAGCTCGATGCTGTTCCTAGAATGAGAAGAGGGTCATGGCAGCTGCAGTGATGCGAGAGGACAGGAGGGTAGTGGGGAGGTGGGCAGTGGCTCCATCACAGAGGCCTGAGGCTGGGACAAAGAGCCCACATGTGACGAGGCAGTGCTGGGCGGCTTTCAGTAGGGAAACATAGGATCAGATGCACTTTATTTTTTTCTTTTCTTAATTGTTTTGTCTTTTGTTTTTTTTTTTTTTTGGAGAGAAGGTCTCAAGCGATCCTCCCACTTTGGCTTCTTAAGACAGAGTCTCACTTTGTCGCCCAGGCAGAAGTGAAGTGGCGCAATCTCAGCTCACTGCAACCTCCACCTCCCATGTTCAAGCAATTCTCGTGCCTCAGCCTCCTGAGTAGCTGGGATCACAGGCATGCACCACCATGCCTGGCTAATTCTTGTATTTTTAGTAGAGATGGAGTTTCACCATGTTGGGATGAGGTCAGTCTGGGTGGCCCACAGCACTCAAGATGCACAGAGGGGACACAGCCAGGAAGCCCTCCCACCCATCATCTCAAGTGCCCCTGCCGCCGGCCACCACTGACTTTTTCTTTACTTCCCAAACCGCCACAATATGTCTTTCACCACCCACTAATTTAATCAAAATCCTCTAGCAGAGTCCATGGTAGGCATGACCTTCATCCACAGGTGTTTACTGCCATAATTATGTTGCATTGCACGGCAAAAGGGATTTTATAGATGTAGTCATGATTACTATTCAGTTTACCTAAAATAGATTTTCTTGAGCTCCCTGGGCCGCCCCAATGCAATCCCATGAGCCCATAAAGCAGAAGAGGAAGTCAGAGAGATTCCGAGCAAGAGAAGGGCTCACCTGCTGTTGCTGGCTTGAAGATGGTGGGGGGCAGCGTGGAAAGCAAGAGAAGGAAATAATTTGGTCAATAACCACTGAGCTTGGAAGAGGATGCTGAGACCTAGATGAGAACCCTAGCCAGCCAGCACCTTTATTTTAGCGCAGTGAGTTCCTGAGCAAAGAATCTATCCGTGGCATGCTAGAGTTTGACCTACAAACGCTATGAGAAAGAAAATGTGTGTGTATGTGTGTGTGTGTGTTTAATAGAAAGGATCTTGCTCTCTCACCCAGGCTGGAGTGAAGTGGTATGATCACAGCTCACTGCAGCCTTGACCTCCCAGACTCAAGCAGCCCTCTTACCCCAGCCTCCCAAGTAGCTGGGACTATAGGCCTGCACCACCATGCCTGGCTAATTTTTCTATTTTTTGTAGCAATGGGGTCTCACCATGTTGCGAGGCTGGTGTTGAACTCCTGGGCTCAAGCAATCCTGCCTCACTTTCCCAAAGTGCTGGGATCACAGGCGTGAGCCACTGCGCCTGGCCACATTTGTGGTATGTATGTATGTATTTATTTATTATTTTGAGATGGAGTGTGGCTCTTTTGCCCAGGATGGAGTGCGGTGGCATGATCTTGGCTCACTGCAACCTCTGCCTCCTGGGTTCAAGCAATTCTTCTGTCTCAGCCTCCCAAGTAACTGGGATTACAGGCATGCACTACCACGCCTGGTTAATTTTTGTATTTTTTGTAGAGACGGGGTTTTGCCATGTTGGCCAAGCTGGTCTTGAACTCCTGACCTCAAGTGATCCACCCACCTTGGCCTCCCAAAGTGCTAGGATTACAGGTGGGAGCCACCACGCCCGGCTGCATTTGTGGTTTTAAACGCTGTTTGTGATATTTGTTATGGCAACAATAAAGAACTAATACAGTACCCAGAGACCACATGTTGTCAGCCTTACTGGGGTTTCAGCCTTCATTTTACATGACTCCTCTATAGCATGAAACATTGCCAACCACTTCCACATTCTTGACAACCTCTTGTTCCTCTCCTGTAACAACGTCATCCTGATCCATTTTGCCCCTCTCCCTAGCTCCATGGTGTCCACCCATGATCTGGATTCCTCACACTTTAGTGTCTGTCTCCTTCACACTCCAGACCTAAATGTCCACCTGAATGTCCCAGTGATACCTCAAAATCAACATGCCTAAAGGTGAGGGTGAGAACAGGGTAATAGTGATAGTGGAGATGAAGAGGTGTGGATGTATTGTAGAAACGTTTAGGAGGAAAAACACATAAGAGGTGGCTTTTTTTTTTTTTTTTTGAGACAGCGTCTCGCTCTGTCATCTGGGCTGGAGTGCAGTGGCATGATCTCAGCTCACTGCAACCTCTGCCTCCCGGGTTCAAGTGATTCTCCTGCCTCAGCCTCCTGAGTAGCTGGGATTACAGGCATGAGCCACTACTCTTGGCGTTTTTTTCTGTTTGTCTGTTTGTTTTTCTTGTATTTTTAGTAGAGATGGGGTTTTGCCATGTTGGCCAGGCTGGTCTTGAACTCCTGACCTTGTGATCCACCTGCCTCGGCCTCCCAAGGTGCTGGGATTATAGGTGTGAGCCATGGTGCCCAGCCAGAGGTGGTGTTTGATTGGATATGGGGATAGTGGAGAGAGAAGAGTTGAGGACGACCTCTAGGTTTCTGGTTTGGGCAACTGGATAAATGATATTGGTACAAACTGAGAGGATCACAGGCCTAAGGCCTTTGGGGCTTGGGTGAGGTGATGAATTCTGGCTCTTTGCTTGTTGGTTGGCTGGTTTTGTTTTGTTTTCTTTAAGAGGCAAGGTCTCAGTCTGTCACCTAGGCTAGAGTGCAGTGATGTGATCACAGCTCACTGCAGCCTCAAACTCCCAGGCTCAAGAGATCCTTCTGCCTCAGCCTCTTGAGTAGCTGGGGTTACAGGCACACAGCATACCACCAGGCCTGGCTAACTTTTTAATTTTAACTTTTTGTAGAAATAAGATCCTCCTCTGTTGCCTAGGCTGGTCTTGAACTCCGGGGCTCAAGCAATCCACTCACCTTGGCCTCCCAAAGTGCTGGGATTATAGGTGCGAGGCACGTGCCCTGCCTGATTCAGCTTTTGACACAGTGAATGGGAAGTGTTATGGATGCTCAGCTGAAGACACACAGTAGGCTGTCGGATGTGTGGGTCTGGAGTGTGAAGGAAGGAACTACAGACGTAAATGTGGGTGTCATCAAGGTATTGTGGCAGATAAAACTGTAAGCCATTAAGAGATGAGCAGTGTGAGGTGTGGAAGTCACGCATGGAGCCTTGGGGGCGGCTTCCATTAACAGGACAAGGAGAAGATGATGATTTAATCTAGAACATGGAGAAGGCACTCTCAAGAGAAAAAGAAGGCTGGGTGCGGTGGCTCACGCCTGTAATCCCAGCACTTTGGGAGGCCGAGGCGGGCGGATCACTTGAGGTCAGGAGTTCGAGACCAGCCTGACCAACATGGTGAAACCCTGTCTCTACTAAAAATACAAAAACTAGCTAGGCATGGCGGCAGGAGCCTGTAATCCCAGCTACTCAGAAGGCTGAGGCAGGAGAATTGCTTGAACCCAGGAGGCGGAGGTTGCAGTGAGCCAAGATTGCGCCACCGCACTCCAGCCTGGGCAACAGAGCACAACTCCGTCTCAAAAGAAAAGAGAAAAAGAAAAAGTGAGCATAGACCACTGTGTCAAGAAGCTTGGATGAGAAGGAAGAGAAAAGAGACAGTGATGGCTGCAGGGGGACTTGGGATGAAGGGTGGAAGGGCTTCCTGGCTGGGCCTCTTCTGTGTATCTTGGGCTCTGTGGTCTGCCCAGACCTGACCTCATTCCTGAGCTCTTACTCCTAACCAATGGCTGATTTGACAGAGTAGACGCCCATTGGCATCTGGACCTTAACTTGTTCCAAACAGGATGCTTGACTTCCCCTCTCAGCCTTCTCTTCCTTCACTGCACATTGTCCATCTGTTGCTCTATCAAAATCGCAGGAGCCATATCTGTGATTCATCTCCTTGATTATTTATATCACTGTGGACTCATAGATATTTATTTTATTCTTTGAGAGCCAGGCATGGTGGCTCACGCCCGTGATCTCAGCACTTTGGGAGGCTGAGGTGGGTGGATCACTTGAGATCGGGAATTCGAGACCAGTGTGGGCAACATGGCGAAACCCCAACTTTACTAAAAATACAAAAAAATTAGCCAGGCATGGTGATGCATGCCTGTAGTCCCAGCTACTCAGGAGGCTGAGGTGGGAGGACCACTTCAGTTCAGGAGGTCCAGGCTTCAGTGACCTGTGATCACGCTACTGCACAGTAGCCTGGATAACAAAGGGAGACCCTGTCTCAAAAAAAAAAAAAAAAGGATATTTTCTTCTTTGAAAGGACATATGCTTGGCTGGGCCCGGTGGCTCATGCATGTAATCCCAGCACTTTGAGAGGCTGAGGCGGGCAGATGACGAAGTCAGGAGTCCTGGCTAACACGGTGAAACTCCATCTCTACTAAAAATACAAAAAATTAGCCGGGCATGGTGGCGGGCGCTTGTAGTCCCAGCTACTCAGGAGGCTGAGGCAGGAGAATGGCGTGAACCCGGGAGGCAGAGCTTGCAGTGAGCCGAGATTGCGCCACTGCACTCCAGCCTGGGCGGCAGAGCGAGACCTTGTCTCAAAAAAAAAAAAAAAAAAAAAAGGAAAAGAAAGGACATATGGTCATCTTTTTGCCTTAACTCCCAGTTTTGGATTTTTTTTTTTTTTTTTTTTTTGAGACAGTCTCACTCTGTTGCCCAGGCTGGAGTGCAGTGATGTGATCTTGGCTCACTGCAACCTCCGCCTCCCGGGTTCAAGCGATTCTCCTGCCTCAGCCTCCGAAGTAGCTGAGACTATAGGCACATGCCACCACGCCTGGCTAATTTTTGTATTTTTAGTAGAGATGGGGTTTCACCATGTTGGTCAGGCTGGTCTCGAACTCCTGACCTCAGGTGATCCACCCACCTCAGCCTCCCAAAGTGCTGGGTTTACAGGGGTTAGCCATCACGCCCAGCCTAATTTTTCTGATAATAGTAAAGTTGTCCCGATATCGTATAGTTAAAAAGAATGAGAGATGTTAATGTGTTCCTCTAAAATTCATTTGTCAGAACCTGATGCCCAGCGTGATAGTATTAAAAGGTGGGGCACTTTGGGAGGTGACTAAGTTTGGGGGCTCCTCAGGAATGGGATCAATGTCCTTATAAAAGAAGCTTCATGGCTGGGCATGGTGGCTCAGTCTCCCAACACTTTGGGAGGCTGAGGCCAGTGGATTGCCTGAGCCCAGGAGTTTGAGACCAACCTGGGCAACATGGTGAAACTCTATCTCTACCAAAATATAAAAAATTAGGCTAGGTGTGGTGGCTCACGTATGTAATCCCAGCACTTTGGGAGACCGAGGTGGGTGGATCACCTGAGGTCAGGATTTCGAGACCAGCCTGGCCAACATGGTGAAACTCCGTCTCTACTAAAAATACACATTAGCGGGGCGTTGTGGCAGGCGCCTGTAATCCCAGCTACTCGGGAGGCTGAGGCAGGAGAATCGGTTGAACCTGGGAGGCGGAGGTTGCAGTGAGCCGAGATCCTGCCATTACACTCCGGCCCCTGAAAGTCGGTCTCAAAAAAAAAAAAAAGAAGAAAAGAAAAAGAAAAAAAAGCCGGAAGTGGTCATGTGCCCCTATAATCCCAGCTACTTGGGAGGCTGAGGCAGGAGAATCGCTTGAACCTGGGACACGGAGATTGCGGTGAGCTGAGATCTCGCCACTGGACTCCAGCCTGGGCGACAGAGCGAGACTCTGTCTCAATAAAATGAGGTCTGGGTGCTTAAACAGTTATACAGGTGGACAGTGATAAAACCCCTGACTCCAGGGTTAGAGAGACCACCCTGGAACCCACTGGCTGGTTGGAGTTGAGAGGTTTGACCTTGGGCCCTCTTCTCCTTTCTCCATCTGTCAGATGGGTATAGGATGACTTTCCGTGGGGAGTGCTTGACAGGAGCTAAGAAACAGGTCAGCTATGGCGCTCACTGCCTGCGGGAGCTGCCGCACTTAGAACCACCAGCTGTTATCCCATTTTTGTAGATGACGGCAGAAGAGAAAACGCAGGTGGTTGGGGCCAGGCTGTCTGTGATCCGGATGGGGGACTTTTTCCTCCGGGCAGGCGAGCGCGCCTGGAGAGGCCTCGGCCCCCGCGCACGCGTCCTGGCGGTTGCCGGGCAACGCGGCGCCGGCCATGGAGGCTTCCTACGAGTCCGAGTCCGAGTCTGAGGCCGGGCCTGGGACTCAGCGACCCAGGACCGGGACCGTGAGCGCGGCCGTGCGTGAGCACTTGCGGAAGCTGTGTCTGCGCGAGTTCCCGTGCGGCGCCGGCAGCTGGGTGCGGGCGCCGGGGCCGGGACTCTGGGGGCCGGGACCGGCTGTGGGGAGGCACGGGCCGGGCGAGCGGAGCGGGCTGGTCCCTGGGGCCTGGCATCTGCGCATTCTGGGGGCCGCCGACATGGGGGCGGGTGGGGCTCGAGGGTGACAGTGGGGCCCCAGTCGTGGGCACTGCGTGGGGAGGAGAGCGGGGCCCGTCCTGGGCACATCAGCTGACCTGGGCCGGGGCCTCTCCCTGACTTGAAGACGCCAACACCCCAGATTTCCAGTGGGCAGGCTCCTTTTGGGGTGAAAAGCTTTTGTTTTGGGCAAAGAGTCCCACAACTTTTCCCAGCCTCCGAGCATTTAATAAGAGCCTGAGGCAGTGTGAGAGGTGGCTCAGCCTGAAACCTGCGACCTTGGGTCCAGGAGAAGGGGTTACCCCCCCATCCTGCCTCCCTGTCTCCAGAGTCCTAAACCCTTCCCTCCCGTGGCTTCAACCACAAGGGACGCCCAGGTGTGGCCCAGGAAGGCCTATTGCCCAGGCTGGAGCGTAGTGACACGATGTCGACTTACTGCAACCTCCACCTCCCGAGTAGAGGGGATTACAGGCACCCACCACCATGCCCAGCCAATTATTGTATTTTTAGTAGAGACAGGATTTCACCATGTTGCCCAGGCTGGTCTTAAACTCCTGACCTCAAGTGATCCGCCCGCCTTTTTAAAAGGAATGGCACCTTTTAATTATTTTGTATCTCACCTCATCTGTAGTTATATCCATAGCTAATAATCCATCAAAATTATTGATTATTCACTATCTAGATTTTTTTTTTTTTTTTTTTTGAGACAGAGTCTCGCTCTGTCACCCAGCCTGGAGTGCAGTGGCGTGATCTCGGCTCACTGCAACCTCCGCCTCCCGGGTTCAAACGATTCTCCTGCCTCAGCCTCCCGAGTAGCTGAGACTACAGTTGTGTGCCACCACGCCCGGCTAATTTTTTGTATTTTTAGTCGAGACGGGGTTTCACCGTGTTAGCCAGGATGGTCTCGATCTCTTGACCACATGATCCGCCTGCCTCAGCCTTCCAAAGTGCTGGGATTACAGGCATGAGCCACCGTGCCGGCCCACTGTCTAGATTTCTAAACTCTATCCCTAATCGTCCAGTTTTATGATCTGTTCTGTTTTGAGAGTTTGGTGTCCTTAAGGGGGCTGTGTCACACCTAGAGAAAACCCCTCCTCTGCCACTGCAGAATAAGTCGCGCTTTCTTCCTCAAACTTGGCGAACATGGAGGGAGCTTGTCCCCAGAGAGGAGGACGTGGTGAGCCCCGGGGAGGAGACGGTGGAGGCCCTGCTGGGCCTGGTCCGCAGCCGCCACTCTCCCTGGGCTCTGCTGAACGACTCGAATGCGGAAGACAGTTTCCTGAGAGAACTGGCCATCCGGAACCCGCTGACGATCACAGACACCTTCTTCTACTCCTACTTCCGGTCTCTGCGGGTGGTGGACAAGGCGGTCAGTGCTGGGCACGTGGTAGATGATGTTAGGGTGCGCTCCCCTAAGGGAGGTTGGGGGGAGGGCACCCTTCCCCACAGCGCGTCAGGGATCCTGCTTTTGGGGCTGAAGCCAAGGCCAGCCTGGCCTCCATCTGCTTCATCTCCCTGGCTTGTGTGCCAGGCAGGGCCGGCTACTTGGTCAGCCTTGAGTTTCTTCTACCTTTACCCCTGGAGGCCATTGTGGCACAGCTTCCGCAGCTGAGTTCTGCAGTGGACCCTCCTGGGTCCTAGTAAAGGTTTTTCGAAGGGTCTGTGTTAGTTTTACTTCGTTTAAACCATGGGGTCAGGGTAGGGGAGGGTTGGTGTAGTTCTAACTATTTTAATTTGTTACCAAAAAGCATTCTTTGTTTACATCAGTAACAGAGCCCAGGCTCGGCATGGTGGCTCTCTGGTGCTTGTAATCTCAGCACTTTGGGGGGCTGAGGCAGGAGGATCGTGTGAGTCTAGGTGTTAGAGACCCAGCCTGGGCAACAGAGTGGGATCCCATCTCTATAAAATTTTTAAATTTAGCCAGGTATGGTGGTGCATGCCTGCAGCCCCAGCTACTCGGAGGCTGAGGCAGGAGAATCACTTGAGCTGGGGAGGTAGAGGCTGTAGTGATCATGATCACACCGCTGCACTCCAGCCTGGGTGACAGAATGAGACCCTGTCTCAATCAATTAAGCAAGCAAGCAAGAGTGAGACTCTGTCTCAATAAATAAATAAAGCCAGCAAGCCAGCCCAAAAATTGCCTGGAAACTTGGTCTCAGCCTTCCCAAGCCTTGGCTTTCTTTTTCCAGAGCCACTGGGAAGTGACACGGCACTAGGGGACAAATAGGGTGACTGACTGGTAGCAGTTTGCCAGGGACTTTCAGTTTCAGTGCAGAAGGTTTTGTGTCCTGGGAACGAACCCCTTCCGTCCTGGGCAGACTGGCACAGTTGGTGACCCGGGAGAAGGGAGGCCCCGCTGGGAAGGGCCCCAATGTCTTTTAGGCCACAGGAACTGAGGAGTCACAGATGGGTCACTGCAGCTTCTGGTCAGACCCTGCTCTGGGTGATTCCTGGACACCTTGACTGACTTCAGTGCCCGGAGTTCACTGTGGCTCTGGGGTAGACAGAAAGGAGAGAGGTTCCTGCCCTCACAGGTGGCTTATGGTCCAACAAAGGACACAGGTCATTGGCCTAGAAATCATGTACCACCTATGGTCAGAGGAAGGATGGAGGTTGGGAGAGGTTCTTGGATCCTGGCAGAATGATGCAGTGCAGGAATGGCTTCCAGGGGAGCACGGGGTGGGAAGGGAGGGGAGGTAACTGATGGAAGAGCCGCTGTCTTCCTAATGTGGACACGGGTTCTATGCCTGTGCTCCCTCGCCTGCTACAGCCCTCAGCTTCCTCTCTCTTCTTCCAGGTCACCCTGGTGGATAAAGACCTCTTGAAATTTCTAAAGCTGGAGGAGTTGGTACTGAGCGCCAATCGAATCAAGGAGGTGGATGCCACCAATCTGCCCCCCACACTCAAGGTGAAGGAGCCCTGGTCTGTGTTGAGTATTTGGGCCACCGCTGCCCACAGGCCTTGCCTTACCCTGCCCCACATAGTGTGGCCAGCATGGGTGGAGGGTAGGGCCCAGCTCCAGGCTTTTAAAATGTAGGTCACTTTCCTAGAAAAGTTCAGCATAGAATAACCATATGACCCAGTGCTTCCATTCCTAGGTGTATCCATGAAGGAACTGAAGACAGGGACTTAGCCAGATTCTCGTACTCCAGAGTTCAGAGCTGCGTTACTCACAATAGCAGAAGGGTGGACACAACTCAAGTGTCTATAAACAGATGAATGGATAAACAAAAAAATGTGGACAGGCCAGGTGCGGTGGCTCATGCCTGTAATCGCAGCACTTTGGGAGGCTGAGGCAGGTGGATCACCTGAGGTCAGGAGTTCGAGACCAGCCTGGCCAACATGGCGAAACCCCATCTCTACTAAAAATACAAAAATTAGCCGGGTGTGGTGGCATGCGCCTGTAGTCCCAGCTACTTGGGAGGCTGAGACAGAAGAATCGCTTGAACCTGGGAGGCAAGGGTTGAAGTGAGCCGAGATCGCACCACTGCCCTCCAGCCCGGGTGACAGAGTGACTCCATCTTAAAGTGGTATATCCATTCAATAGAATGCTATTCACTCATAGAAAGGAATGAAGTAGGCCTGTAATCCCAGCACTTTGGGAGGCTGAGGTGGGCAGATTGCCTGTTCTCAGGAATTCGAAACCAGCCTGGGCAACATGGGAATATCCCGTCTCTACAAACATACAAAAATTAGCTGGGCCTGGTGGCTGGTGCCTGTAATATCAGCTACTTGGGAGGCTGAGGCAGGAGAATCGCTTGAACCCGGGAGGCAGAGGTTGCAGTGAGCCAAGATTGTGCCACGGCACTCCAGCCTGAGCAACAGAACGAGGCTTCACCTCAAAATAATAATAAATAAATAAACAATAAATAAAAATTTAAAAAACCCAAATCAACAAGCAAACAACAACAAAAAGTGGGTGAGGCCGTGGATAAGAACTACAAGCAAGGAAGGTTAGCTTTGGATTTATTCCTTATCCATCTAGGGGCCCTTTGGGCCTCCCAGAGACGCATTCCTATGGGTTGAGAAGGTGCCAGATGTTTTGCAGCCCCCCCACTGCCAATCCAACATCCCCCCCCCCCCCCCGCCGTTCCAGATGTTGAAGTATCTTTCACAAAAGGAAAAGAAACCTCCCAAGACCTGCTGCAGGAATCTTTTCTTCCTGGGTTTTTAAAAGGGAGTCCGGGTGGAGCCAGGGAGGCCAGGTGTGAGTAATTTGTGATTCCTCTACTAAGTTTTGCGGGACAGAGGGGAGGGGCCTGATCGTCCCGGGCCTTCCGTGTGGTCTCCCAGGTGCTGGAGCTCTATGGCAATGAGATCAGCAGCATGGAGTCTCTGTGCGCCCGCCCACCCGCCGGCCTGCAGCACTTGGGGTTAGGCCACAACAAACTTCTAGGCCCCTTGGAAAGTCTCTACGTCACCGCTAATCACTGGTAACTCGGGAGCCCAGATGGAAAGCGAGAGGGAGGGATTAAGTATCAGGTTGGGGCGATTCTACCCCGGTGGCTTGAGAACTCAGCTTTGGTCTTTTCTGTAACACCCAGTTGGCTGCTAACCCCAGACTTATGGTTTATTTCTCTGAATCCCCCTTCAGTAGGATTTTGTAAACAAAAAGCCTGGGAGAACAAGAGGTGGTGGGTGTGAGTAACAGCCTTAGCTTTGGTGCTGTATTTTTATTTTTTTATTTTTTTTTTTTTGAGATGGAGTTTCACTCTGTTGCCCAGGCTAGAGTGCTGTGTGCGATCTCGGCTCACTGCAACCTCCACCTCCCAGGTTCAAGCAATTCTCCTGCCTCAGCCTCCCAAGTAGCGGGTATTACAGGCACCCACCACCACACCTGGCTAATTTTTGTATTTTTAGTAGAGACGGGGTTTCACCGCATTGGCCAGGATGGTCTTGAACTCCTGACCTCAAGTGATCCACTTACTTCGGCCTCCCAAAGTGCTGGGATTACAGGCGTGAGCCACTGCACTTGGCCTGGTGCCGTATTTTAGGGGAGGGTTTCTCACCTTGAGCTCGCTGGCATTGGAACCCCATCACCCTTTGCTGTGGGGCTGTCCTGGGCATGGTAGGATATTGAGCAGCATCCCTGACCTGCACCCGCAGATGCCAGGAACACCTCCCTGCTAGTTGTGACAAACAAAAATGTCTCCAGACAGTTTTTGTCTGAGCCTAATGTCCCCTGAGCAGCAAAATCCCCCCAAGCTGAGAACCACTGCCCTGGAACCAAGCCCTAGCGCCAGCCGCTCCATCGCTATTGAAGGTTCAGGCTCCTTAGGAGCCTGCAGATGGTTCAGCTCACAGTTGATATTCAACTTCATCTCCTCGGTGGGTGAGTGGTAGAAAACTTAACATCCTGGACCTGAGGGGTAGGAGTGGACCAGAGACCACCCAGAAAAAGCCATCAAAGGAAGCTGGGAGAGGACGGCTTTGCAAAGCATGCTGTGAGAAGTCCCAGGACTTCAGCAGCCCGGCAAGGATGGAAGGGGTAGAACCACCTCCCCTCTCTCCTTCCCCCAAGGAACCTGGAGGGCACGCCCTTGGGGGGTCCAACCCTCTACATGCCTGGAGTGGGCGGACGCAGCAGGCAAGGGAAGCCCCCTCTCTGACCCTGGTTTCCTCTTCCCTTCTGTTCTGCTCTTAAGGGAAGAGTGAGGCTGGGATTGGGAGACGCTGTGCTGCCAGCGGCCGCTTGTGTTTTTCTTCTGTTCTCAGAGCTGAGCTCAATTTGCTTTCTAGTTTGTAGCAGCAGGAAAGTCACCCTGCCCCTGCCCTGTGTCTTGGTCTGGACACAGGCCTTGGCCCATGCTCTTTGCAGGCCCCTCCTAGCCCCCTTGCCTCCTGGGGTTCTGTCCCAGTCTGACTTTGAGACACTGTCTCCTGCTTCTAGACCGCCCAGCCCTCCAGCCTCTGGCTCCCTCCTCCCAGTCCCCAGCATCAACCCCACTCCTGCCCTGTCCACTCCTGCCCCTGTCCACAACTCTCCCACGGTGGCTGTCCCCTGCTGTGCCGTCCAGTCTGCCCGTAGTATTTGTGCAGAGCCTTCTAGACGCACGCAGTGCGTGAGGCTCTACGGAAGCTACTGAGAGGTTTGGCCAAGAAGAGAGGAGCCCCGTGAAGGGAGGTTGGTAGGGGCGTCTCTGTGGCTCTGACTGTGAGGGTGGCAGTGCTATGGAGAGTGGAGACGAAGAGCCAGGCACTCGTTCCCGACCCGGGGTTAACTTGGGTCAAGGGTAGGACGGGTGCAGGCCATGGATGGGCAGAGTCCTTAACCCCAGGCCCCCATCTGTTTTGGCCGCAGGGCTGCTTGCCCCCTGCTCACCTGGCTTCTTGACCCCCAGACGGTCCTGCTTACCTTCCAGGCCCAACCTTGTATCCCTGGACCTGGGCTTCAATGACCTGACAGACCTGCAGAGCATGGTCGCCAGCCTGAGGACCCTCCGGCACCTGCGACTCCTGGTACTGCAGGGAAACCCACTGGCCTTGGTGCCCTACTACCGCGGCCTCGCCATCGACAGCCTGGCCCAGCTCTGCGTGCTGGATGACATCACCGTGTCTCCCAACGAGAAGCATCTCTTCCGGGGGCTCAGCCTCAATGGCGGTGAGGGTGCTGGCATGCAGGGAGGGGGTGGCACGTGACACTCCAGCCTCCGCCTGAGTGTGCCCCACCCTCCTGGGTCTGTGTACCCGTCTGTCCTGCAACTCCCCATTTGACCCAGATCCTAGTCAGGTATAGCCTCTCTTCTGGGTCAGAGCTTTCGCCCCAGGCTTTGATTCCTGTGATTGGGATTTGGAGACAGAAGTGATAGGGGGAGGCTGGGCTTGGTGGCTCACGCCTGTAATCCCAGCACTTTGGGAGGCTGAAGCAGGCAGATCGCTTGAAGTCAGGAGTTTGAGACCAGCCTGGCCAACATGGTGAAACCTCATCTCTACTAAAAATATAAAAATTAGCCGGGCATGGTCGTGAGTGCCTGTAATCCCAGCTACTCGGGAGGCTGAGGCACGAGAATCTCTTGAATCCGGGAGGTGGAGGTTGCAGTGAGCCGAGATGACACCAGTGTACTCCAGCCTAGGCAACAGAGCGAGACAAAAAAAAAAAAAAAAAAGTGGTGCAGGAGGATCCCTTGAGCCCGGGAAGTGGAGGCTGCAGTGAGTTATCATCTCTCCTCTGCACTCTAGCCTGGCAACAGAGCGAGACCCCGTCTCTAAAAAAATAAAAAATAAAAACAGCCTGTAGGGACTTGGGACAGTTATTTCTATCAGCTTCTTCACCTCCCTGGTGGCTTGAGATCACCCCCTTGTGGTTCATGCCGCAAGGTGCACCGGAGGCTTCTCCAGGTCACTGTGACGTGCTAGATAATGCTAAGGTGACCCGCAGAGTAGCCCTTATCACTCCCATATACAGGTCAGGAAAACAAGGCTGAAGAGGGCTATAATGACACCCGGATCACACAGCTTGCCAGAGCTGTGACGTGAACCTGACTGCCCCACCAAGGCTCCTCCCTGAGTGCTGGAGAGAATCCAGGGACCCATGCCTTCCCGGCCCTCTTGCTTTCTGTCTGCCAACTTCCATTCCATGGGCCCCCCTGTCCTGCCCATTCCTCCTGGCAGATCTCTTGGCACAGGAGGCGCAGTTTGTGGTGACCATCGGAAACATCAGAGGAGTCCTGGACACCTCTGTCTTAGACCCGGAACCCGGGCCCGAAGGCCCTTTCATCACTTACAGCTATTACGTGACCTACGATTTTGTGAAAGACGAAGAAGGCGAAGCGAATGAGTCCGCAGGCGCGCTGGCCGAGGTGTGCCCTGGGCTGTCCCTGGGAGTATGGGGGGCTCTTGTGAAGGCTGAACTGCTTCGTGGGCCCCAGGAAAATCCTTTTAATTAATTAATTTATTTATTGAGATGGAGTCTCGCTCTGTCACCCAGGCTGGAGTGCAATGGCGTGATCTCAGCTCACTGTAACTTCTGCCTCCTGGGTTCAAGCAATTCTCCTGCCTCAGCCTCCCCAGTAGCTGGAATTACGGTGCCCACCACTACGCCCAGCTAATTTTTGTATTTTTAGTAGAGATGAGGTTTTACCTTGTTGACCAGGCTGGTCTGGAACTCCTGAGCTCAAGTGATCCTCGGCCTCCCAAAGTGCTGGGATTACAGGCGTGAGCCACCACGCCCAGCCCCATTCTGCAATTTCTACAACTCCCCCCATCTCCCTCCACATCAGAAGAAAACCCAAGGATACCATCCAACTAGGAGAAACGTGATGACACCTCCCACATAGAAGTGGTTCTTGCTTTTACTCTTAATGTAGGTCTTTCAGAAAAGACAAAACTGGGTTTCTAAGAGCCTTCCTGCCTCCTAGTGTGGTGTGTCTGCCCATGCGTGAACCTCATCCAGATGTCGGGAGCTGTGTTACAGACACCCCGGGCATCAGCTGAGCACGTCCCGAAGATGGCAGCCTTGGACGAGTTTCTGTGTCTTCCTGCAGATCGTCAAGCCGTCTCCTAGCTTAGGATTATTAGTTGAGGAATCTCCTGAAGAGGTCGTCGAAGACGTCATCGAAGACATTGTTGAAGAGGTCGAAGGGTCTCTGGAGTCTGAGGTGGAGGAGTCAGGAGAGTCAGAGCTGTCTGTCATCTCGGGGCCTTCGACTGTCTTGCAGACGCCGAGGGCCTCTGCAGAAGAGCTGGCCAAGTTGCGGCTGCGTATAGATCCCCGGCTCTGCCCGTCCCCAGGGTAAGGATGGAAATCCGAAGCAGGGCAAGTGGTCAGAGCAGTAGGGTCACGAGCCTAGACCACACTGCGACCTTCCATTAAAAGTCCTGAGGCTGGCCGGGGGCGGTGGCTCACGCCTGTAATCCCAGCACTTTGGGAGGCCGAGGCGGGCGGATCACGAGGTCAGGAGATCGAGACTATCCTGGCTAACACGGTGAAACCCCGTCTCTACTAAAAGTACAAAAAAATTAGCCGGATGTGGTGGCGGGCGCCTGTAGTCCCAGCTACTCAGGAGGCTGAGGCAGGAGAATGGCATGAACCTGGGAGGCGGGGCTTGCAGTGAGCCGAGATGGCGCCACTGCACTCCAGCCTGGGCGACAGAGCGAGACTCTGTCTCAAAAAAAAAAAAGGCCCCACTAGGCTTGTTAGCTGTGCTGGTGGTGTTTAGATTTAGTGTTCAGCCCTCTTTTCTGGAGGGTTGAACTTAGCTAAATCCTTCTACTCTAACTATCTACTCAAAGTACAACTGAGTCCCACTTCCCTGACCAGCCAAGATTTTCAGAATGATTGAATTTCTTTTTTGGCGGGGACAGAGTCTCACTCTGTCACTCAGGCTGGAGTGCAGTGGTGAGATCTCAGCTTACTGCATCCTCCACCTCCCGGATTCAAGCAATTCTTGCGCCTCAGCCTACAGTTGGGACTACAGGCGTGTGCTACCATGCCCGGCTAATTTTTATATTTTTAGTAAAGATGGGGTTTCACCATGTTGACCAGGCTGGTCTCGAGCTCCTGGTCTCAAGTGATCTGCCCGCCTCAGCCTCCCAAAGTGCTGGGATTACAGGCATCAGCCATCACGCCCAGCCTGAATTTCTTGAGTCGATCGAGAGATGATAAATTAATAGCCCTTTTCATTTTAGCCCTTGGGTATGAAAACCTTTTTTGGTTTAACATTTTAATCCATCTAAGATGTATTCTCGCACATAAAGTGCTGTAAGGATCTTCCATCCTGTATATCATGTTCTTTCTTGCCAATCTAGCTCCATTCCTTCTCTCTTTTTTGTGCTGCTTTTGTTATGAAGATTGTAGAGTAATTGTTATAAATATTAATTTTATTATAAACATAAATATGTTACAGACCCAACAATACATTGTTATAATTACTGCTTTATATAATCCATGTCTTGCAGAGAAGAAAGGAGAGCACAAATATAAAGTTTTTTTAAGCTTGTTAACCTTCTTAGTTACCATTTCTGATTCCTTTCATGTCTTCCTTTAGAATTGATTTACTGTTGTGGCTCATGCCTGTAATCCCAGCACTTTGGGAGGCCGAGGTGGATGGATCACTTAAGTTCAGGAGGTCGAGACCAGCCTGACCAACATGGTGAAACACCATCTCTACTAAATACAAAAAATTAGCCAGGAGTGGTGATGCGCACCTGTAATCCCAGCTACTTGGGAGGCTGGGGCAGGAGAATTGCTTGAACCCAGGAGGCAGAGGTTGCAGTGAGCCAACATTGCACCATTGCACTCCACCCTGGGCAATAAGAAATAAGCTCCGTCCCCCCAAAAAAAAAAAAGCAATTGATTTACTTTCTGGTTTCATTCCCTCCCTGCCTCTTTCTTCCTTTCTCTCTTTCTTTTTTGTGGTGGGGTCTCACGATGTTGACCAGGTTGGTCTTGAACTCCTGATCTCAAGCAGTCCTACTGCCCCGGCCTCCCAAAGTGCTGCAGTTACAGATGTGGGGCACTATGCCTGGGCTTGGTGTCATTTTCTTACTCCAGTATGCTTCATTCTCACTCCCATTTCCTTCATGTTGTTATGGTCAAATGTATTACATTTCTACATGTTATAGCCCAAACTACAATTTTATAGATGTTGTCTTATGCTGTTGCATTTTATTCTAATTAGAATCAAGGACAAGAAATATATGACTATACTGTCTTTTGTATTTGCCTACATGATTACCTTTATTGGTGCACTTTGTTTTTTATGTGAATTTGAATTACCCTCTGGTGTTACTTCCTTTCAGCCTGAAGAACTTCCTTCAGGAAGTTAATATATTCATATATTCAACTTCTTTTCATGTTTCATGTAAGGCAAATCTACTGGCAACAAAGTCAGTTTTTTTCTTTCTCTTGATATGTCTTTATTTCACCTGCAATTTTCAAAGATAGTTTTGCTGGGTATAGAATTGTTGGTTGACAGTTTTGGTGTTTTTTTTTTCCCCGCTACCCCAGAACATTTTTTTATTTTTTGAGAGGGAGTCTCGCCCTGTTGCCCAGGGTGGAGTGCAGTGGGTGGATCTTGGCTCACTGCAACCTCTGCTTCCTGGGTTCAAGTGATTCTCTTGCCTCAGCCTCCTGAGTAGCTGGGAGTACAGGCACCCGCTACCATGCCCAGGTAATTTTTAGTAGAGGCGGTGTTTCACAATGTTGGCCAGGCTGGTCTTGAACTCCTGAGCTCAAGTGGTCCACCCGCCTCAGCCTCCCAAAGTGCTGAGATTACAGGTCTGAGCCACCATGCCTGGCCTACCCCAGAACTTTGAATATGTCGCCAGCCTGCCTACTGGCCTCCATTGTTTCTGATGAAAAGTCAGCTGTTCATCTTATTGGGATTCCTTTGTCTGTCATGAGTCATTTTTCTCTTCCTGCTTTCAGGATTTTCACTTTGTCTTTCAGCATTTTACTATGATGTCTCTGGGTGTGGATGTGTTTGCATTTATCCTGCTTGGAGTTTGCCAAGCTTCTTGAATATATAGATGAATGTTTTAAATCAAATCTTGGAAGTTTTCAGCTGTTATCCTTCAAGTATTTTTCTCTGTTCCTTTTTCTATCTCCTCTCCTTCTAGCACTTCTATTATGTGTTCTTCTAGTAGCTCTTCATAAAACCCAAGGAAAACCTGGAGTGTTTACCAGGAGCCCCCCTCCTTGGAGGGCTTTGAACACAAATTTCTGTCCCCCAAGTGCCCAATGAGGTTGCCTAAAGTTCTCTTCAGCTTCTCAGCCACCACTTTTGGATTTGACCCTTGAGCATTAATGTGGCACTAAGCTCATTCTCTTTGACTGTTCCAGTTTGCCCTGATGTTGGCCCTGAAAATTCTCAGTGACTTGGCTCTTCAGCACCTTCAACAGATAATGTTAATATTGTGTCCAGCTGATATGACTGTTCTCAGCAGGAAGGTTTGTCCAGTATAGTCTAGTCTACCATGTCCTAAAACAGAATTTCCACATTGATTTTCTAAACATACATTTTATTTTTGCAGTCTAATAGATTTATTTTAATTTGTCTTAAGTTATATTCCTTAGTTTACCTGTAAGCCTTTATATTTTCCATACAATTATTTGCCATATGTAATTTCCCAAGTTCAACAATTAGCAAACGCCAGTCATCCACATACCATTTCCAGGTGCAGGTGTGATGCCAGGTATTGGGATTACAAACAACAAATCAGATGGAAAATGGTCAGCTCTAGAGGGCTGGGCACAGTGGCTCATGCCTGTAATCCCAGCACTTTGGGAGGCCGAGGCAGGCAGATCACTTGAGGTCAAGAGTTCGAGATCAGTCTGGCCAACATGGTGAAACCCTGTATCTACTAAAAATATAAAAAATTTTCTGGGCATGGTGGCGCATGCCTGTAGTCTCAGCTACTCAGGAGGCTGAGGCAGAAGAATCGCTGGAACCTGGAAGGCAGAGGTTGCAGTGAGCCGAGATTGCGCCACTGCACTCCAGCCTGGGAGACAGAGCAAGACTCCTACAAAAAAAATTTCTGCTGTTCTTCACGTCTCTAGATCTGTTCTATTTGGGCACTTACCTTTTCATGAGGGAAATGAACCAACAGTAATTACATATACTAATGTCACAAGTGGTACATCAGAGGAAGTACAGGACAAATCTCTGCCCCTAGGTTGGGCACATAGACGTAGAAGTATGGGAAACACATTCACCCATCCAAACCCAAAGAACAGACTCAGAGACGTGAAGAACAGCAGAAATGAGACTTTTAATGACAGTTTTGCAAGATCAGGTGTCTGGTAGGCAGGCACACTGGGGCAGTCACAACAGGTCATTTATCTCCTAGTGGGCAAGTCCCTCCCCAAGTTCCTCATTGGTCGAGCACTATGGGGTTACAATCTTCCAGGTTGTCGCCTAAGTATCATTATCCCCTTATAAGGTCATACCCCGTCCCCTTCCCCACTTAAGTTTTGCTGTTGTCACCCAGGCTAGAGTGCAGTGGTGTGATCTTGGCTCACTGCAACCTCTGCCTCCTGGGTTCAAGCAATTCTCCTGCCTTAGCCTCTCAAGTAGCTGGGATTACAGACGCATGTCACCACTCCTGGCTAATTTTTCTTTTGTCTCTTTTTTTTTTTTTTTTGTATTTTTAGTAGAGACAGAGTTTCACTACATTGGCCAGGCTGGTCTCGAACTTCTGACCTCAGGTGATCCACCCACCTTAGCCTCACAAAGTGCTGGGATTACAGGTGTGAGCCACCGCGCCTGGCCCCCTTTTATGGGCTGACCCCTCCTCTACATCCTGTTTGCTAAGCGTGACTTTCTAGGTGCCTGAGTCGTGAGGTTTGTCACGTCCGCAAGGCTGGCTGCCAGTACTTAGATTTTTCGTGCCTTGAAAATGGACCATTTAGGCCGGGCGCCGTGGCTCACGCTTGTAATCCCAGCACTTTGGGAGGCCGAGGGGGGCGGATCACGAGGTCAGGAGATCGAGACCAGGGTGAAACCCCGTCTCTACTAAAAATACAAAAAATTAGCCGGGCGTGGTGGCGGGCGCCTGTAGTCCCAGCTACTCGGAGAGGCTGAGGCAGGAGAATGGCGTGAACCCGGGAGGCGGAGCTTGCAGTGAGCCGAGATTGCGCCACTGCACTCCAGCCTGGGCGACCGAGC
>NW_026652287.1:10421497-10471718 GCF_009828535.3 Hylobates moloch | reverse complement strand
TTTTTTTTTTTTTTTTTTTTGAGATGGAGTTTCGCTCTTGTTGCCCAGGCTGGAGTACAATGGCGCAGTCTCGGCTCATTGCAACCTCTGCCTCCTGGGTTCAAGCGATTCTCCTGCCTCAGCCTCCCGAGTAGCTAGGATTACAGGCATGCGCCACCACGCCCGGCTAATTTTGTATTTTTAGTAGAGATGAGGTTTCTCTGTGTTAGTCAGGCTGGTCTTGAACTCCCGACCTCAGGTGATCCGCCTGCCTCTGCCTCCCAAAGTGCTGGGATTACAGGCGTGAGCCACCGCGCCTGGCAAGAAGTACAGTTTTTCACATTTTATCTTGGATTCTAAGTGTCCATTTCACTACATTTCTTCTTCTTCTTTTTTATTTATTTATTTTTTTTGAGACGGAGTCTTACTCTGTCATCCAGGCTGGAGTGCAGTGGTGCGATCTCTTACTGCAACCACTGCCTCCCGGGTTCAAGCGATTCTCCTGCCTCAGGCCCTTGAGTAGCTGGAATTACAGGTGCCCACCACCACGCCCGGCTAATTTTTGTATTTTTAGTAGAGACAGGGTTTCTCCATGTTGGCCAGGAGAGTTTGAGACCAGAACTCCTGACCTTAAGTGATTCATCTGCCTCAGCGTCCAGAGTGCTGGGATTACAGGCATGAGCCACTGCGCCCGGCCGAGATATAGTTAGCATATCATAACGTTCATTTTAAAGCATTTGAGTCGGTGGTTTTTAGTATATTCACAGAGTTGTGCAACCATTACCACGGTCTAATTCCAGAACGTTTCCATCACCCCAGAAAGGTACCCATTAGGCGTCACCTTCGATTCCCTTATCCCTCTAGTCCAAGGCAACCATTAAAGCACTTTCTATCTCTGTGGATTTGCCTGTTCTGGACATTTCATATGGATGGAATCACAAAATACGTAGCCTTTTGTGTCTGGCTTCTTTCACTGAGCATCATATTTTCAAGGTCCATCCATGGTGTAATAAGTATCAGTGCTTCATTCCTTTTTCTTTATTTTTGAGAAGGAGTCTCTCTGTCTCACCCAGGCTGGAGTGCAATGGTGCAATCTTGGCTCACTGCAACCTCCGCCTCCCAGGTTCAAGCGATTCTCCTGCCTCAGCCTCCCAAGTAGCTGGGATTACAGGCTCCCGCCACCACACCCAGCTAATTTTTCTGTATTTTTAGTAGAGATAGGGTTTCATTATATTGCCCAGACTGGTTTTGAACTCCTGGCCTCAAGTGATCCGCCCACCTCAGCTTCCCAAAGTGCTGGGATTATAGGCATGGGCCACTGAGCCCGGCCCATATCACTATGTTTCAAACCAGTTATTATCGTTATATATATTTTCACTTTTTTTTTTTTTTTTTTAGACGGAGTCACGCTCTGTCACAAGGAGAGTGCAGTGGCGCAGTCTCAGCTCACTGCCACCTCTGCCTCCCGGGTTCAAGTGATTCTCCTGCCTCAGCCTCCTGAGTAGCTGGGATTACAGGCACCTGCCACCATGTCCAGCTAATTTTTGTATTTTTGGTAGAGATGGGGTTTCACCATGTTGGCCAGGATGATCTCGATCTCCTGACCTCATGATCCACCCGCCTCAGCCTCCCAAAGTGCTGCGATTACAGGCGTGAGTCACAGCGCCCGGCCTAGTTTCACGATTTTTACGTTTCCCTTTTAACACTTGGTTTTTCACAGTTTACAAGCCCTGGGCTGACCTTGTTAATTTACTGGGCTTACCTGCTGTGATATTTCAGTCTACAATTTGGTCTCTACTTATCTTGGAGGGAAAATGTTCTCCATCGTCAGTGATGGAATATGTTATTTATTCTGTTTTCTTCTAGTTTCTATTAACGTTCAACTTGTACATACTTTAAATTTGTTGGAGTATATTATTAATTCTCCTTCATGCTGTGATCCAATTGGTAGAACAATTTATGTTAAATCACTTCCCGAGTGGGATGCTGCTTCAGGGTTGCCATGGTGTTCTGAGACTTAGGAAACTCCAGTTGCCTCTGTGTTCTAGCCTGGGGCTAGGCTAGAATTGTTTCTGCTTTTTTTTTTTTTTTTTTTTGAGACCGAGTCTTGCTCTGTCACCCAGGCTGGAGTGCAGTGGCACAATCTCGGCTCACTGCAACCTCCACCTCCCAGGTTCAAGCGATTCTCCTCCCTCAGCCTCCCGAGTAGCTGGGACCACGGGCACGTGCCACCATGCCCGGCTAATTTTTTGTATTTTTAGTAGAGATGGGGTTTCACTGTGTTAGCCAGCATGGTCTCGGTCTCTTGACCTCGTGTCCGCCCGCCTCTGCCTCCCAAAGTGCTGGGATTACAGGCGTGAGTCACCCCGCCTGGCCTCTGCTTTTTTTTTTTTTCCTGCAGGAGGGTCTCACTTTGTCGCCCAGGCTCGAGTGCAGTGGCATGAACACGGCTCACTGTAGCCTTGACTTCCTGGGCTCAAGCAATCCTCCTACCTCAGCCCCCAAAGTAGCTGGGACTACAGGCATGTGCCACCACGCCCAGCTAATGTTTGTATTTTTTGTAGAAACGGGGTCTCAATATGTTGCCCAAGCTGCTCTCGGACTCCTTGGTTCAGGCGATCCTCCTGTCTCGGCTTCCCAAAGTGCTGGGGTTAGAAGCCAGAGCCACCACGCTCAGCCCTTTGCTGAACTTTTAACAAACAACTCTTGCTGCGTTTCAGTTGGTTTCTGTCAGTTGCTCAGGGTGGTCCTGCCTCTGAAGGAGGGCTCCACCCACCTTTCTTTTGCTGTCTCCTCCGTGTCCACACCTTTCTGGCCTTCTGGTCCCCTTGCCCTGCCTGGTGGCAGCCGGGCCTCACGTCTCATGCTGTTTGTGGGCTTCGATGCTCATGGTCTCCTCGGATGTCCCCTCACAGTCCTGTCCCAGGTCCCTGGCCACAGCCCCTGGGTGACAGCACCCACATCTTCATCCCTTCCTCCCCAAGGACTGTCCTCTTCAGCACCGCCCACAAGCCCTGGGCTGAGGTCATCCCCTGCAGCTACGAGATGCAGCACTCTCTCAGGGACCTGGTGCCACTGAAGGCCTTCCTGCTGGCGGGGACCACTGTGACCATCGTGGAGGAGAAGGTGGGCAAGCGGAGGCAGCGCCTGGCCATCCACAGGCTGCACTTCTGCCCTTGTTCCTGTTCCCATCGGGCCATCCCCCATGGGAGCCCCGCTCCCTGGTTAGATGAGGTCTCAGCGCCATTCCAGAAAGGGTGAGGGAGAGGTGACCCCAGACAGCACGCCTGGGCCTCTGCTCACTCGAGGATTCTCTCCTGCCCCTAGATTCTCTCCTGGCCTGTGGTGCTACCGGCTGTTGACAGTCCCCTGTCTGCCAAGAAAGGAAAGGGGGAGAAAGACAAGAAAGGGAAGGAGAAAGACAGGACGGGGAAAGGAGAGAAAGAGCCGGCCAAGGTACTGGGCCTTGGTGCCGGGGAGGGCAGCCTGGCCACACCCTTGCTTCAACTTGTCCCACCCTCCTGTCTTCCCGTCGTCGTCGTCGCAGGAGTGGAAGGTGCTGAAGAAGAAGAAAGAGCCGCCCAAGGAGCTCCGGCAGGACCCCCCCATCCTCCAGGTGCTGGGCCGGGGCCTGGTAATCCTGGAGCCCCTGCTCGCTGGGGAGCCCCTGGTGTCCACCGTGTGCAACTTCGGCGTGGTCCGCACCTTGACCTCGGACAGGCTGACGTTGGCCAGGGTACAGCTGGGCCCTAGCCACATCCTCACCTCTGCCTTTGCCCTCCCCATGGGAACCCTGCGGGCAAGCAAGGGCTGTGGGCCCAGGTCACCGGATGGGGAGGAGGTGGCGGGGAGGGCCTTTCCCCGGGTCACGCAGCCGGGCTGCTGGTGCTGCCGCCTGCACAGAGGGCGCCTCCGTGGACTTGGGCCCAGTCAGCAGCCTTCCCTTTGGGGATGGACTGGGGCAGGCACCCTCACCAGGAGACCCCCGCCTTCCTGGACCTGTCAGAGCCTTGGAGGAGGTGGGGCCCCAGAGACACCCCTTCTCCAGCACCTCCCCTCTCCAGTAAGCATCTCGTTTTGTGGTTCTTTCTCTCAGGATTCAAAGAAGATTAAGAAAGTTGCCAAAAAAGGTGAGTGCCGATGGTGGTGACCAAAGTCAGGGATTGTCAGGAGGACCTGCCGAGGGCCAGCCCTGGTGGAGGCCAAAGGAACGGAAGTGTGGGGAATGGTAGCTTCTGGCCTGGGGAGAGGCCACATCCCCCCTTAGATCCAGTGTTATTATTTCTTCTCTGCAGCCCTCAGACCACAGGGCCTGTGTGGGTTGTAACGCGGGTGGGGAAGGCACCTGTGGTAGAGCCATAGAGGGGCAAGGGCTTGGAGCTGGGGCTGCCTGGGGGTCACCGGTTCTGAGGTGTCTGCCTCCAACTTCAGGCCATCGGCCCTCAATTGCTGTAAGAGGGGCCTGGACTTGTCCTGTGGGGAGCTGGAGAAGCATCTGAAATGGGTGCGTCTCAGGTTTGAGGTTCAGAAAGAATGTCCAGCTGGGAGGGAGAGAAAGGAGACAGGGAGTGCCGCGGAAGGTGGCTGCAAGAAGCATGAGGCCCGATCATAGCAGAGCAACCCATCATACTGAAGCTGAAAAGTGGAAACAGGCCCGACATGGTGGCTCACGCCTGTAATCCCAGCACTTTGGCGTGCGGACCACCTGAGGTGAGGAGTTCAAGACCAGCCTGGCCAACATGGCGAAACCCCATCTCTACTAAAAACACAAAAATTAGCGAGGTGCGGTGGTGGGTGCCTGTAATCCCAGCTACTCAGGAGACTGAGGCAGGACAGTCGCTTGAACCTGGAAGGCAGAGGTGGCAGTGAGCTGAGATTGCGCCATTTCACACCAGCCTGAAGAAGTAAACGTTGGAGGGCATATGCTACTGGACTTCAAAACCCATGCCTATATGAACACATCATTTGTGATACTTATCTGTGGGTTAAGATGGCCTTAAAAAGGTTGTTTTTTAAATCTCTTTAATGTTTGGCTTAATTGAAGACAGCTGGATTCTTATAGCTACTTCTGCAGTCAACTGCTTGCAATATGTTGCTGTAATTGAAGTGCATAAAGAAAATCCAACCTCAGACCCATAATTGGAAAAGAGGGAGTATTTTAATAGACCTTCAAATAATATAATTTCTTTAATATTACACCAAATTTGACAAGTGGTAGTTTCTTAAAGGTTGTTACAGTGTGAAAACAATCTATAATGAATTTTTCATAATCAGATTAAAATTCATTAGTCTAGTTTGCATTTTGAATGGCTATTTTACCATGCACAGTTTGTAACATGCATGAGTTACTTGTAAACTACAGGTTAACCGACTTATGCAGATATTCCAACTGTTGACACCCGTCACTATACATTTTCCAAAGATCACATTCTTTACTATCACCACCCACCTCATTAGAAAGGTCTTTGAGTATTGGAAGACTGGTAAATTCATGGTGGCAGATACAATGTTATCTCATTTGTAGAGCAAATGTTATAAATTTATTTGTAATTTATAACAGAAATCCTTTCAGTTGTTTCCCCTGAAGTGCTAGAATTACTTCATTTTTAAGAAAATATTTGCAGCTGGCCGGGCGCGGTGGCTCACGCCTGTAATCCTAGCACTTTGGGAGGCCGAGGCAGGCAGATCACGAGGTCAGGAGATCGAGACCATCCTGGCTAACATGGTGAGACACCCCCCCCCCCCACTGAAAATACAACAAATTAGCCGGGCGTGGTGTTACGTGCCTGTAGTCCCAGCTACTCGGGAGGCTGAGGCAGGAGAATGGCATGAACCCGGGAGGCGGAGCTTGCAGTGAGCTGAGATCGCGCCACTGCACTACAGCCTGGGCGACAGAGCCAGAAAAAAAAAAAAAAAAAGAAAATATCTACAGCTGGGCTCAGTAGCGTACGCCTGTGATCCTAGCACTTTGGGAGGCCTAGGCGGGCGGATCACTTGAGGTCAGGAGTTCGAGACCAGCCTGGCCAACATGGTGAAACCCCCGTCTCTAGTAAAACTACAAAAATTAGCCGGTCCTGGTGACAGGCGCCTGTAATCCCAGCTACTTGGAGGCTGAGGCAGGAGAATCGCTTGAACCTGGGAGGCGGAGGTTGCAGTGAGCCGGGATCGTGCCACTGCACTCCACCCTGGGCAACGGAGCAACACACTGTCTCAAAGCAAAAAGCAGCCAGTCTTGCAACTCAAACAGCTGCGATTTATTAAATGATCTAATTAAATACAATTTAATTTTATTTCTTATTACGGTTAACACCCAAGGACCCGAAACTGTGCTCCCGCTGGGACAGGGTCCAGGGCTTGCATTTGGGATCGGTCAGGGCGGCCGAGAACGCCAGCCCATCCGTCTCCCGGGGCTCATGCTCGCGTTTTAATTTTCTCAGAAAAGCCGAAAGCCGTGATTCCGATCTACGAAGGCGATTACCACCCCGAGCCCCTGACGGTGGAGGTGCAGATCCAGCTGAACCAGTGCCGCTCGGCGGAGGAGGCTCTGCGCATGTTCGCCGTGTAGGGCGTGGGCAGTAAAGGCTGTTCCCAGCACTCCCCCCTCGGCGTCTGTCCCGCCGCACGCGTCGGGGGGCGGGTGTGGCGCCGGCGTCCTGGGGAGGAGGAGCAGCCTCTGCCCGACCCGGCTCGTGCGGACTCCAGGACCGGGCGCGGGACACGTGCGTCCAGCCTTGGGCGCTGCAGAGACCTGCGGCTGGGACCGGGGAGGCCCCGAACCCGCCCACGCCAGAACCTCCGCCCCAAATCCCCGCCTCCTCCAGAAGCCCCGCCCACCCCGAGCTCCCGAGAGCTCGGCGCACTTGGGCACCATCCGCTCTGGCTCCGCTGCACTAGCGCCTCGCCCGTTCCCCGGCGTCACGCTCAGGTAGGTGGGGGGCCGGGACGCCGCTGCTGTGAGGGAGGCTGGGTCACCGTGCAGGGAGGGGCGTCGCCAGGGCGGCCGTGCCTTTGCACCCCGCGGCCCGCTCCCCGGTCCCCCAGCGTCCCCGCGAGGACGCGGGCCCCGCCCGGGTGCAGCGCGAGTCTGGCCTCAGCGGGCACGGCTCGGGGCCCACGGGCCGCTCGGCTTCGGTTCTCCAGGCTGGGGACAGAGGCTGGAGCCGGGCGTGGTAGACCCCGCCAGCCTGGGCCGCCCGCGCCCGACGCGCAGCGCTGCCGCCAACCCCGGCCCGGGGGGGTCCCCGCGGAGTGGGTCTCTGCTGCCGTCAGCCCTTCAGAGACTGTCGCGTTGAAAGAATGAACCAGAGTTCGCCCCCTGCCCGCGCCGGGGCGTTTTGGGTCACCGAGTCCTGTGGGGACCCGAGGCGGCTGTCCCCCGAGGCCGAGCGCAGCCTCAGGACCCGCGCCCCACCAGAAGGGGTCGTGCGCTCCGCAGCGGGTGGAGAGCCGGGCTCTGGCGTCTCCGCGGCTCGGAGGGCGACGGAGCGAGGCGGTGCGGCCAGCACCTGGGGACGCCCGCGGCGGGACAGGGGCCACCCGGGCCGCGGCGCAGCCTGGGCTGAAACCTCCCGGGACGGAACCAAGCCACCTGCTGTGCGTCCTTCTCGGTGAATGGCACCGACGCCCGCCCAGGCCCCTCGTCCACAGCCCGCGGTGCTTGCACACCTGAGACTCATCTCGCTTCGACCTCGCCGCCGCGCGGCATCCCGAGCACAGAGACAGTCTCCAGCTGCCCTTCATGCTTCCTCCCTAGCCTTCCGCAGCCCACCAGGGAAGGGGCGGTAGGAGTGGCCTTTTACCAAAGGTCAGATTCTTTCACCGCCTCTGCCAGACCCCCTTGTCTCCCGCCCCCGCATGGATCTCCAGGGGGCTCAGAAAACTCTGGCCAGTGGCTTACGCCTGTAGTCCCAACGCTTTGGGAGGCCGAGGCGGGAGGATCGCTTGAGGCCAGGAGTTCCAGACCAGCCCAGGCAACAAAGGGATACCGCATCTCTACAAAAAATAGATTAGCCAGGCCCTGCACGCCTGTACTCCCGGCTACTGGGGAGGCCGAGGCCGGAGGATCACTTGAACCCAGGAGTTTCAGGCTGCAGTGAACTATAATTGTGCCACTGCACTAGAGTCTGGGTGACAGAGACACTGTCTCAAAAAAACCAACAAAACCCTAGCTCTTTCACTAGCCGGGCCGGCCTCCTCCTCCTGTAAACCCGCTGGGCCCCTCTCTCCCTTCTCTCTCCCCTCACTCCGCCCTGGAGCTGCTTGACTCTGCCCTCGGCCTGCAGAGACCCCAGGTCTTCACGCAAGGTCCCATTCCTCACTCAGTTCTTGCTCAAACGTCCCTCTATCAAGGAGGGCTTTTTAACTACCCTTGGCTATGGGATCCGTCCTCCGCGTCAGCCAATTCTCTGCATTAGACTGTAACTTCTCAACATACCTGGTTCCTATGCGTTTTGTGCTCCCCTCTGAGAGCGCAGCGACCCTGTCTTGCTTGCCACTGCATCCCTAGCACCTAGCAGTTGCTTTTCTGGTGGCGGCGGCTGTGGCAGTGGCCAGTGCGGCAGACTGGTCAGAAGTGAAGGGATAGGATGACTTGGCAGTGGAGGTCAAGGGTAGGGGACTGGGGCAGAGGGAGACACCGGAGGGACAAAAATGAGAAACTGAAGACTGGCTTTGCTACTGTGGAGCTCGGGCAGGCCACTCTGGTGGATTCTGTCTCCTCATCCTTTTCAGGTCCCTGGGAGAAATCAGCACTTCGAATGTGGTGGGAAGGCAGGGCGGGTTGCCTCGGAAGCCATCCCTGATACAAGTCCCCAGCTTTTCTGCTTCCCCTCTTGCTGTGTGTGGCTTTGTCTCCCTCCCTCCTGGAAGCCCCAACCTCTGAGGCAGGTGTAAAGGGTGTGTGCTTTGGTGGCCACGGCCACCCTGTGGTGCTGGTTCCCCTCCGAGGGAGGCAGTGCACTCCTGGTCATCTTGGAGACGCCCAACGCAGGACCCCACAGGCACCAGGCTTTTTTTGGGAAATGGCTTCACTTCCCACTTGAAAAGCCCTGAATGTCGGTTCCACTTAGTGAATTTGATGCAAGCTAAACTGAGTCTGTGCCTAAAACTCATCAGGTGCTCGAGTTTCCTGGAAGAATGGCTGGGAAGGTTTATGATGTCAGCTGTAAAGTGGCTGCAAGTCATTTTGGGAAAAACAGACCCAGGAGTCCTCAGATGAGGGCAGAGGAGGGCAAGGGCTGGTAAGGCAGCTGTGCTTAGCCCATCCTCAGGGGAGGGAGGACTCTGGAAAGAACCTGAGGACACGCTGAGAATAAAAGGAAGTCCAGAGGCCAGCAGGGACTTAGCTGCTGGGGTGCAGGTTAACTCCTGCCCAACTCCTGGGGACAGGGACAGGGACCCAGAGCTGGGCCCTGCTCAGGTGGCTCTCTCCTTGCAGGGACCGGCGATGCTCCGCAGGCTGGGCTGGCTGGTCTCGTACAGCTTGGCTATGCTGTTGCTCGGCTACCTGCTCTTCCTGAGGAAGGAGGCCAGGCCCACAGGAGACCCCACAGCCCAGCCTTTCTGGGCTCCCCCAGCGCCCCGTCACAGCCGGTGTCTACCCAACCACACAGTGTCTAGCGCCTCTCTGTCCCTGCCTAGCCGACACCGTCTCTTCTTGACCTATCGCCACTGCCGAAATTTCTCTATTTTGCTGGAGCCTTCAGGCTGTTCCAAGGATACCTTCTTGCTCCTGGCCATCAAGTCACAGCCTGGTCACGTGGAGCGACGTGCAGCTATCCGCAGCACGTGGGGCAGGGTGGGGGGCTGGGCCAGGGGACGGCAGCTGAAGCTGGTGTTCCTCCTAGGGGTGGCAGGACCTGCTCCCCCAGCCCAGCTGCTGGCCTATGAGAGTAGGGAGTTTGATGACATCCTCCAGTGGGACTTCACTGAGGACTTCTTCAACCTGACGCTCAAGGAGCTGCACTTGCAGCGCTGGGTGGTGGCTGCCTGCCCCCAGGCCCATTTCATGCTAAAGGGAGATGATGATGTTTTTGTCCACGTCCCCAACGTGTTAGAGTTCCTGGATGGCTGGGACCCAGCCCAGGACCTCCTGGTGGGAGATGTCATCCGCCAAGCCCTGCCCAACAGGAACACTAAGGTCAAATATTTCATCCCACTCTCAATGTACAGAGCCACCCACTATCCACCCTATGCTGGTGGGGGAGGATATGTCATGTCCAGAGCCACGGTGCGGCGCCTCCAGGCTACCATGGAAGAGGCTGAACTCTTCCCAATTGATGATGTCTTTGTGGGTATGTGCCTGAGGAGGCTGGGGCTGAGCCCCATGCACCATGCTGGCTTCAAGACATTTGGAATCCCGCAGCCCCTGGACCCCTTAGATCCCTGCCTGTATAGGGAGCTCCTGCTGGTGCACCGCCTCAGCCCCCTCGAGATGTGGACCATATGGGCGCTGGTGACAGATGAGGGGCTCAAGTGTGCAGCTGCCTCCATACCCCAGCGCTGAAGGGTGGGTTGGGCAACAGCCTGAGAGTGGACTCAGTGTTGATTCTCTATCATGATGACAAATTGATCCCTGCTGGTCTACAGAAAATGCCAACTTGGTTTTTGTAACTCCCCTCACCCTGTTAGCTCTGATTAAAAACACTGCAACCCAGCTAACATGTCCAGCATATGTTAAATGGGAGCCAAAGTGTAGCAAATGCTGCCAGGAACCTGTCAGGGGATTCCTGGAGCTGCCAGTCTGGGGCCTCAAGGAAGGAGGCTGCACAGGACCCCAGGAGAGAGACGCATTTTCTCTTTTAGATGCAAACAAAATCTTACTCTTCTCCTTTGGATACAATAGAGAAACATGAAGGAAAGGAACAAGAGGTCTGTGTTAAGAGTCCTGTTGAGAGCACCAGGTAAACACTCCGCACCCCTTCCCTTAGTAGTAATAGACTTTTCACTCCTTGGCCTCAGCTGTCCTCACAGGGCAGTGGGGTCAGATCAGAGAACACATCAGAAATACTTAAATCGTACAAACTGTACAGGTTCCCCTCCCCCTGCCACAACTGGCATCCCAACAGAGGGAACAAGTACTAAATCATTTTTGACGACGTAAATAAGACTGAAAACAGGTTAAACAGCTGCTGAACTTAAGGGCATGACAAAAAGGACTCCTCTCTCTGACCCAGGTCAGCAAAATGCTTTGGGTGTGAGGTAAAAAAAAAAAAAAAAAAAAATGGTAAGAGCAGCTGTACAGAGTGGGGTGAAATGTTAAAACAGGGTGCAGTGCCCAAGGGCTAAGAACCAGGTCCAGCGCAAGCCTGAGACCACAGGAGGCACTCAGCTCACAAAGGCAAGTCTCGCCTGATCGGCCAGAGCAGAACCTGCCGCCTCTTCTCGGTGCAGAGACAGTCATGCCAACCCTGGGCAGGGTGGCGTCTGCCCCTGCTTTCCCCACTGAGTGGGGAGACAGGGCAGTGGGCTCAGGTCCTCAATCCTCACGCAGGTAGGCCTCCTGCTCTGACTCTGCCCGCTCCTCCCCTTCCTCCTGTGTTTTCTGAAGCAGCTCTTCTATCTGTGCTTCTGCCAGCTTGGTTTCTGCTTTCCGGGAGAGCTGGTGCACCTCTTCCACCTGCAGTTTCACCAGCTGAATGTGATTCCTGGCAGTTATGGAGGCCTGATCTGCGCCTGCCAAAAGATGGGACAATCGGGTTGAGTAGCCGTGCAGGGTGCAGAAGGCTCATGTGGACGTCGGCCTGGGTGTGCTGTGGCTGTCATCTGAACCCCTCTTGGGGTCACTTTCCTTGACCTCCCTGTCTTCTCTCTCTGCAAAGAAACTTCCACCTCTATGTTCAGGTCTGGATTTAACCGACACTCTGTCCAAAACAGTATTTTTCTTCAGCTGCCAGCGGCCAACATCACAATTATTAAATGCAACTCTCACAATCATCTTTATAGCTACAGAGCTTTTAGTACAGACCTTTGATGAATTTTTCTTAACTACACGTCATCCATTTCATTTTGACATAAGAGATCATGAATAAAATTGTCAAAGATCCCTTTCATCACCTTATCTTTTTTTTTTTTTTTGAGACGGAGTCTCGCTCTTGTCACCCAGGCTGGAGTGCAGTGGTGTGATCTCAGCTCCCTGCAAGTTCCGCCTCCTGGGTTCACGCCGTTCTCCTGCCTCAGCCTCTCAGAGTAGCTGGGACTACAGGCGCCCGCCACCACGCCCGGCTAATTTTTTGTATTTTTAGTAGAGATGGGGTTTCACCGTGGTCTGGATTTCCTGACCTTGTGATCCGCCCGCCTCGGCCTCCCAAAGTGCTGGGATTACAAGCGTGAGCCACCGCGCCTGGCCCACCTTAACTAATCTTTAAAGGTAAAGGAATGCATAGAAAAATATTTTGTTACTATAAATTTATGTAACAGCATAAAAGGTATTAAACATGTTTTATAATTTTTTCACTTAAACATGTTTTGAAGGCCGGGCGCAGTGGCTCATGCCTCTTAGCACTTTGGGAAGCCAAGGCAGGCGGATCACCTGAGGGTCAGGAGTTCGAGACCAGCCTGGCCAACATGGCGAACCCCCGTCTCTACCAAAAATACAAAAAAAAAAATTAGCCAGGCATGGTGGCGCATGCCTGTAATCCCAGCTACTTGGGAGGCTGAGGCAGAATAGCTTGGACCCGGGAGGCGAAGGCTGAAGTGAGCCAAGATCGTGCCACTGCACTCCAGCCTGGGCGACAGACTGTCTCAAAAAAAAAAAAAGAAAAGGCCGGGCGCAGTGACTCATGCCTGTAATCCTAGCACTTTGGGATGCCGAGGTGGGTGGACTGCCTGAGCTCAGGAGTTCGAGACCAGCCTGGGTAACATGGTGAAACCTCGTTTCTACTAAAATACAAAAAAAAGTAGCTGGGTGTGGCGGAATGCACCTGTAGTCCCAGCTACTCAGGAGGCTGAAGCAGGAGAACTGCTTGAACCTGGGAGGCAGAGGTTGCAGTGAGCTGAGATTGCATCACTTCAGCCTAGGCGACAGAGTGAAACTCATCTCCAAAAAAAAACAGAAAAAAGCGTTTGAGCTCTCTCATTTTACCTGCTGCTAGTTAGTTAGTGTATTTCATCATCTGGGTATATACATTTTATCAATTCATCTATAGAACATTTTGATCTTACTGCATTAACAAGAACCTTCAGTACCATGTTGACAGGCAGTGGAGAATGGCAGGCATCCTCCTCTTCTGACTTTGATGAAAACACTTCTGATAGTTCACACAATTAAATAGGATTACTTAACCTTTATTACATTAAGAAAATTATCTCTTCATAATTGTACTTAGATTCGAATCAAATGGCTACTACATTGAAGATGTTTTGGGTATATATTAAGTGGTTTTTCTCCTTTAATCTATGGATATATCGCCGGGCGCGGTGGCTCAAGCCTGTAATCCCAGCACTTTGGGAGGCTGAGGCGGGCGGATCACGAGGTCAGGAGATCGAGACCATCCTGGCTAACACGGTGAAACCCCGTCTCTACTAAAAACACAAAAAATTAGCCGGGCGTGTTGGTGGGCGCCTGTATTCCCAGCTACTCGGGAGGCTGAGGCAGGAGAATGGCGTGAACCCAGGAGGTGGAGGTTGCGGTGAGCCGAGATCGCGCCACTGCACTCCAGCCTGGGGGACAGAGAAAGACTCCGTCTCAAAAAAAAAAAAAAAAAAAAAATCTATGGATATATCATCTCAAATAGTGAATTATATATATATTTTTGAGAAGGAGTCTTGCTCTATAGTTTTTTACAGTGTTGAACTATCGTTCTGAGGGTAAATGGCTACATTTGATTTACGGCTACATTTTGAAGTGATACTGAGCTTTTCATTTTGGTGCTGCCCTAGTCCAGTTTGGGATCAGGGCTATGCTAGCTTCATATAGTTGTAAGAGGACGCTTGTCATTACTTTCTTTGCGCTGGTACACTTACAGTAACACAGGTATTATAGTTTTGGAAGATTGGATAAAACTCTCCCACGAAACATCCTAGGCCCTGGTGTCCATTTTGGGGACATCAAAATCTTTGAATATCATTTCTACTCTTTTTTTTCTTTTTTGAGACGGAGTCTCGCTCTGTCACCCAGGCTGGAGTGCAATGGCGCTATCTCGGCTCACTGCAAGCTCCACCTCCTGGATTGACGCCATTCTCCTGCTTCAGCCTCCTGAGTAGCTGGGACTACAGGCACCCACCACCATGCCTAATTTTTTTTGTGTGTTATTTTAGTAGAGATGGGGTTTCACCACGTTAGCCAGGATGGTCTCGATCTCCTGACCTCGTGATCCGCCCGCCTCGGCCTCCCAAACTGCTGGGATTACAGGCGTGAGCCACTGCACCCAGCTGATGTATCAATTTTTTAAATGATTTTGTTGTCTCTCTTTTGTCACCTGGTACAAAATTTACTTTGTGTCTTAGTGAAACTCTGTTTCTACTAAAAATAAAAAAATTAGCTGGGGCATGGTGGTGTGCACCTGTAATCCCAGCTACTGGGGAGGCTAAGGTGGGAAGGATCACTTGAGTCCAGGAGGTTGAGACTACAGCAAGCTATGATCTATGATCCCACCACGGCATTCCTGCATGGACCCTGTCTCTCTCACACACACAAATCTGATTTTCCTTTGTTTAGTTAAAAGTAAAAAAAAAAAAACACAGATGGGCACAGTGGCTCACGCCTGTAATCCCAGCACTTTGGGAGGCTGAGGCAGGTGGACTGCCTTAGCTCAGGAGTTTGAGACTAGCCTGGGCAACATGGTGAAACCCCACGTCTACCAAAAAATAAAAAAGATTAATCGGGCGTGGTGGTGACTGCCTGTGGTCCCAGCTACTCAGGAGGCTGAGACAGGATTGCTTGAGCCTGGGAGGCAGAAGTAACAGTGAGCCAAGATCAAGGCACTGCACTCCAACCCGGGTGACAGAGTGAGACCCTGTCTCCAAAATAAAAAACAAAAAATCACACTGGGTGCAGTGGCTCAGCTCCTGCCTGTGATCCTAGCACTTTGGCAGGCCAAGGCGGGAGGATCACTTGAGCCCAGGAGTTCAGAATCAGCCTGGGCAACATAACAAGACCACATCTCTTAAAAAAAAAAAAAAAAAAAAAGAAAATTAGTTGGGCTACTTGGGAGGCTGAAATGGGAAGATGGCTTGAGCCTAGGTCAAGGCTGCAGTAAGCTGTGATCATGCCATTACACTCCAGCCTGGGCAACAGAGCAAGACCCTGTCTCCAAAACAAGTTCTGTTCTAATCCTTAATAGCTTTAATTTTTTTGGTTGTCTTGACCTGTACGCATGCTCAGAAAATTGAGTATTATACACATCTCTGAGATCTCCTTGTAATTCTATCAATCAGTTTTTGCCTTAAGTACATTTCATGATTGATAATGTCTTAATGAATTGTTCTGTCCTATTGCTTTCTTTTTATCTTGAATGCTTTGATTTAGCTAGTTTTAGCTAGTTTTGGAACACAATCTAAAAGTGTCATTTAATAAGTTTATTTTTACTGTAATCACTGATGTTTGAAATTATTCCTATAATTTTGTATTTTTTTTTTTTTAATTAGAGATGGGGGTTTTGCCATGTTGGCCAGGCTGGTCTCGAACTCCTGACCTCAGCTGATCCACCTGACTTGGCCTTCCAAAGTGCTGGGATTATAGGTGTAAACTACTGCGCCTGGCCCAATTTTGTATTTTCTAGTTAACGGGTTTTCTTTTTAAACCTTTCCTGCCTCCACTGGAGCTACCAAGTTTCCTCCCACTCCTACTAACTCTCTTTGCAGTGTTTAACAATGTCTAATGTCAATGTGCTTAGCATGTTTTCACTTTCCCAAATTTAAAAACTTGTTTTACACTCGGAACTTTTGAAAAAAAATCTTAGTAGCTTCTTTCAAAACTGATTTTTTCCTTCTTCATAGTTCTTCCAGAAAGTGTGTGCAGGTGGTACTTTGAGTCTATGTCTGAGGATATCTTTTATTCTCACTTTTTTGATGGTAGTTGGCTATACATAAAATCCTAGGTTATGGATTTATCGTCACCTCTAGTGTTGCGGAGAAGATGCCTGATGTTTGATTCTACTTCCTTTGTAGATAATCTATTTTTTCTGAGTAGCTTTTGGGATTTTGCTCTGAATCTTTTTGTTATGCTGTTACTTTATTATTTGCTTATTTAATTTTCGTTTTTTTTTTTTTTTTTTTTTTGAGACGGAGTCTTGCTCTGTTGCCCAGGCTGGAGTGCAGTGGCGTGATCTCTGCTCACTGCAGGTTCACGCCATTCTCCTGCCTCAGCCTCCTGAGTAGCTGGGACTACGGGCACCCGCCACCACACATGGCTAATTTTTTTGTATTTTTAGTAGAGATGGGGTTTTACCATGTTAACCAGGATGGTCTTGATCTCCTGACCTCATGATCCGCCCACCTCAGCCTCCCAAAGTGCTGGGATTACAGGCGTGAGCCACTGCGCCCGGCCATTTTTTTGTTTTTAAGACAGGGTCTTGCTTTGTCAAGCAGGATGGGGTACACTGGCCTGATCATGGCTCACTGCAGCCTGGACCTCCAGGGCCCAAGTGATCCTCTCACCTCAGCCTCCCAAGAAGCTGGGACTACAGGTGCCCACCACCATGCCTGGCTAATTTTTTTGTAGAGACAGGGTTTCATCATGTTGTCAAGTCTGGTCTTGAACTCCTGAGCTCAAGTGATCCACCCGCTTAGGCATCCCAAAGTGCTGGGATTACAACAGGTATGAGCCACTGCACCTGGACCAGATTTTTTGTGAAAAAAGTGAAATCATAAGGCCATGCACAGTGTCTCATGTCTGTAATCCCAGCAGTTTGAGAGGCCAAGGCGGGCGGATCACTTGAGCTCAGGAGTTCAAGACCAGCCTGGACAAAATGGCAAAACCCTGTCTCTACCAGAAATATATAATCCCAGCTACTTGGGAGACTGACGTGGTAGGATTGCTTGAGCCCAGAGGATAAGGCTATAGTAAGCAGTGAGCCATGATTGTGCCACTATACTCCAGCCTGGCGACAGAGTAAGACCTTGTCTCAGGAAAAAAAAAAAAATTCTGTTTACAACTTTGTTAGCCCTTTCTATGAGGTCTAGGAAAATGTCTACTTTTCTCAGATAATGCTTACACATCCTCTCCTCCTTTTCTCCTTCTAGATCTAAGCATATCCTCCTGTTCACTGCACCCAGGAATCCACTGCCATGTTTGTGTGGCATGACTATAATGCTGCTTCCACACTTCTGTTGTTTCATTCTTGTTCCAAATCTCTGATCCCTCAGGATCACTACTTTTTCTGGGCCAAGAGCAGTGGCTCATGTCTGTAATCCCAGCACTTTGGGAGGCCGAGGCAGGCAGACCACCTGAGATCAGGAATCCAAGACCAGTCTGGCCAACATGGTGAAACCCTGTCTCTACTAAAAATACAAAAATTAGCCAGGCATGGTGGCAGGCGCCTCCAATCCCAGCTACTCAGGAGGTAGAGGCAAGAGAATTGCTTGAACCAGGGAGGTGGAGGTTGCAGTGAGCTGAGTTCACACCACTGCACTCCAGCCTGGGGGACAGAGTGAGACTCTGTCTCCAAAAAAAAACCTTCTAAAAGAATTATTTTTTGTTTTTCAGTATGATGACACAACACTTAACTTAAAAAATGTTTTTTGTCTTTTCTTTGAGATGGGGTCTCACTCTGTTGCCCAGACCGGAGTGCAATGATCTCGCCTCACCGCAACCTCTGCCTCCCAGGCTCAAGTGATCCTCCTACCTCACCCTCCCAAGTAGCTGGGATTACAGGTGTGAGCCACCACACTCAGCCCTTTCTATCATTTTTAAGATTTGATGCTTGAGAACCCTAGCCTGCTAATCTTGACATCAGAAAACAAGAGTATGTTTTAATATAACAATTTTTTTTTGAGACAGGGTCTAGCTCTTTTGCCTAGGATGGAGTGCACAGGCATGATCATAGCTCACTGCAGCCTTGAGCTCCTGGGTTCAAGCAATCCTCCCACCTCCGCCTCCAGAGTAGCTGGGACTACAGGTGAGCGCCAATATGCCCAGCTAATTTTTGTATTTTTGGTAAGAGATGGGGTTTCCCTGTGTTGCCCTTGAACTCCTGGGCTCCAGCAATCTGCCCGCCTCGGCTTCCCAAAGACACATGTGAGCCCCTGTGCCTGACTCATACCAGTTTCTTTTTTTTCTTGAGACAGTCTCACTCTGTCACCAAGGCTTGAGGTGCAGTGGAGCCATCTCAGCTCACTGCAGCCTCCACCTCCTGGGTTCAAGCCATTCTCCTGCACAGGTGTGTGCCACTACACCCGGCTAATTTTTGTATTTTTAGTAGAGACAGGGTTTCACCACATTGGCCAGGGTAGTCTCGAACTCTTGACCTTAAGTGACCCACCTCAAGTGATCTGCCCTCCTTGGCCTCCCAAAGTGCTGGGATTACAATTTTGGTGAGCCGGCTGGGTGCGGTGGCTCACGCCTGTAATCCCAGCACTTTGAGAGGCTGAGGTGAGGAGTTTGAGACCAGCCTGGGCAACATGGCGAAACCCGTCTCTACTAAAAATACAAAAATTAGCCAGGAGTGGTGGTGCATGCTTGTAATCGGGAGGCTGAGGCAGGAGAATTGCTTGAACTGGACAGGCAGAGGTTGCAGTGAGCTGAGAAAGTGCCACCACTGCAGCCTGGCACCAACAGTGAAACTCTGTCTCAAAAAAAGAAAAAAAATTTGGCCGGATGCAGTGGCTCATGCCTGTAATCCCAGCACTTTGGGAGGCCAAGGCGGGTGGATCACATGAGGTCAAGAGTTCAAGACCAGCCTGGCCAACATGGCAAAACCCCTTCTCTATTAAAAATACAAAAACTATTCTCTATTAAAAATACAAAAACTAGCTGGGCATGGTGGCAGGTGCCTATAATCCCAGCTACTTGGGAGGCTGAGGCAGGAGAATCACTTGAACCCAGGAGGCGGAGGTTGCAGTGAGCCTAGATGGCGCCACTGCACTCCAGCCTGGGTGACAGGAACAAAACTCCATTAAAAAAAAAAACAAAAAAAATTTCTGTGAGCCTACCTAGTTTAGGACCAGTCAGGTAGGATGTTCTATGATGGACAGCTTGGGGCACTAAGGTGCAGAGGACAAAGCACTGGCTGCTAGGAGAATAGGAGAAGCAAAGGCTTTGGAATTCGACCTACTTGGCTCAGTGGCTCATGCCTATAATCCCAGCACTTGAGGAGGCCAAGGTGGGTAGACTGCTTGAGCCTAGGATTTTGAGATTAGCCTGTGCAACATTGTAAAACCCCATCTCTATTTTATATTAAAAAAAGACCTACTCAGCTGAATCTCAGCTTGGCTGCGTACTCACCATACCACGTCATCTTAGCTGAATGATTTGGCCCATCTGCCCTCTAGTTTCTTCACATATAAAAAGTGCCTACGAAATGCTTACCACAAAGCCTGACAGACAAATAATTTGTCCTGGTTTTGCCACTGACTATGATTCCAGGTCTCATTTTCTCCGTCTGTACAAAAAGCTTCACATAGATTAATCATCTCAAGTCTCATCCAACGGTGTAATTCTATGATTGTTAATAAACTGTATTACCAAAAAAAGCTCAAACTATTTGGAGAGAATTCAATTTTCCAATGGTAATAGTTGTATCATTTTTCCTTTTGAAGATATAACCTAGCTTCTACTGGTCTGGTCTGCAAGGGTATGCTCATTTTTTCTATTGGGCAAAGAAAATGTAGATTAATATGTAGGAAATGGGGAAGATTTCTCAAAGTTAGAGCCACTTAGACCATTTACTATAAAGCCTTCATTTTAGAAAACCAGATGAAAACTCAAATACTACCTCCCTAGTTAAAAACAAAAACACCAACACAAAACTTGAACCTACCAGTTTGATATGCAGCTTCTGCTGCCATCTCTGAAAGACCAACTGCAGTCATCCAAGTGGTTTCCAGCTTCAAGTATTCTTGGTGTTTTGAAGACATCTATATAAATCAAGCAAAGTGCTTCAGACAGCATGAGAGGTCTAGCCAATTTAAATGGACTTAAAGTAGTAGATTTAGAGAACGCTGATTATATTGATTAGACTTAATTCAATAATTTAGATACCACATGAGGTAGGTGCACTAACAGAAATGCCTAGAACTTTTTGCTTACCTCAGCTCTGGCTCCTAAGATCACCTGCCACACTTCATCTTCCTCCTGTGAATTCATTTTCCCAAGTAAACTTGTATATTGTCGGTAAAGAGAAGTTAAGGTATAAACAGCCTACAAATACAGAATAAACAAGTGTGAATAAAATAAGTGTGACATATCAGAAGGAATAGAGAGATTTCCACCTCAAGGAAATTAAGTCCCATTACAGCAAACTGGCTCTTTCATCCTGCTGCCTCAATGAAACTGCACTATCATCCTATGAAATAAAGGTCTCAGGCCATTAGTATCTCCATCTGTAAACTTCGTGTTTTTAAAAGCTTGTCAGCAATTCAGACACAGAAAGAGAAAACAATGCTCTACAGGTTGAGGGAAAAAAAAGCTGCTGGAAAATATATGTAAAACAAATGCACAAATGAGACTTCAATACTTTTGATTATCCATATACTCTTTAAAAAATGTTTATTGGCCGGGTGCAGTGGCTCATGCCTGTAATCCTAGCACTTTGGGAGGCTAAGGCAGGTGGATCACCTGAAGTCAGGAGTTCGAGACCAGCTTGGCCAACATGGCGAAACCCCATCTCTACTAAAAATACAAAAAAATTAGACGGGCATGGTGGCACACACCTGTAATCCCAGCTACTGAGGAGGCTGAGGAAGGAAAATCGCTTGAACCCAGGAGGCGGAGGTTGCAGAGAGCTGAGATCACTCCACTGCACTCCAGCCTGCGTAAGCAAGACTCCATCTCAAAAAAAAAAAAAAATTATTATTTTTTACAAACAGGATGCTATGTCACCCAGACTGAAGTGCAGTGGCATGTTCATAGCTCACTGTAACCTCAAACTCCTAGACTCAAGTGATCCTCCCATCTCAGCCCCTGGAGTCACTGGGACTACAGGCACACAACACACCATGCCTGGCTAAGTTTAAAATTTTTTTTCTGCTAGAGATGGGGCTTGCTACATTGACTGGGTTGGTCTTGAACTCCTGGCCCCAAGTGATCCACCCGCCTTGGCCTCCCAAACTGCTGGGATTACAGATGTGAGCCACCACGCCTGGCCCATATACTCTCTTTTCTATTAGGTTAGATCAGTGGTTTTTAAATAATCCTCACAGAGAAACCTCTGTTGATGGACCACGGGCCCCTGTGCCCTTAACTGAACCACATCAGCTTTACTCCTGTTTTATATACTAGGCTGCCACATTTAAGATTTTTCTGTAAAAAAAGGTTCCTGGGAAAAGTCTAAAAACGAGTGATTTAGATCATGGCTCAGCAAACTTTTTTTGTGAAGGGCCTGACAGTAAATATTTTAGGCTTTGTGGGCCTCACAGCCTCTGTTGAAACTACTCAAATCCTCAAAAACCATTATTGACAATACATAAACAAATAGGCCTGGCTATGTTTCAATCAAATACCAACATGGGCATCAGACGCAATTTGGTTGTGAGCCATTATTTGCTAAACCATGGTTTAGAAGATCAAGAGTTAACAAGAGGAGACATACCTTAGTATATTCAGTAATAGCTTCAATCAATGCATATGTGGTCTGAGAGAGAAAGGTAGAGGTGCTATCTGTTACCAAAGACACCGCTCTCCTCATCAATGCTTCACTACTAAGGGAATGAGGCTCCGATTTCTGAAAGACACAAACATTGTCACTCAACCTCTAAAGCTCAAACTGAGAACTTTTTCACCAATAGGCAAGTAAAAAACATAACTGTCATGCTGCTTAGTGTTTTAGGCTGAAACTGCACTATATTTCTTTGGGTTATATTTTTTAAGGCCTTATTTTGGCAATTTAAGACAATATAGAGAAATAATTCCAGAGTATGCTTTCTACCAACTTTCATTCTCTGCTCCAAAAAGCAAATTATTTCTTTACATATAAAATAAAATGCGGCGGGGAGAAGTGGCTCACACCTGTAATACGAGCACTTTGAGAGGCAGGACAGGCGGATCACTTGAGGTCAGGAGTTTGAGACCAGCCTGGCCAACATGGTGAAACCCTGTCTTTACTAAAAAATACAAAAATTAGCCGGGCGGTAGTGGTGTGCATCTGTAATCCCAGCTACTTGGGAGGCTGAAGCAGGAGAATCGCTTGAACCCAGGAGGCAGAGGTTACAGTGAGCCGAGACTGTGCCACTGCACTCCAGCCTGGGCGACAGAGCAAGACTGTCTTAAAAAAATAAAAAAAAAAGTGCCGGGCACGGTGGCTCACGCCTGTAATCCCAGCACTTTGGGAGGCTGAGGCAGGCAGATCACGAGGTCAGGAGATCGAGACAATCCTGGCCAACATGGTGAAACCCCATCTCTACTAAAAATACAAAAATTAGCTGGGCGTGGTGGCACGCGCCTGTAGTCCCAGCTACTTGGGAGGCTGAGGCAGAAGAATCACTTGAAACCAGGAGGCAGAGGTTGCAGTGAGCCGAGATTGCACCACTGCATTCCAGCCTGGTGACAGAGTGAGACTCCATCTCAAAAAAAACAAAAAAAACTACTGATTATAACCAACAAATTTATAAGATTACAATTCATTCATTAACAGTGTTAGATACTTGAGACACAAGTCTCAATGAGACATTCTCTGCCCTCAAACCCAGGTGCAGGAGTAGAGAGAGGAGGATGATGGGCTAACAGAACTAGAAAAATGAACACAATCATGTATCATGGAAGCTGTGGGAGGAGTATGTATGAGCTACAGTGGGGGCATGCAGAAGGGAGCAATCAGTTCTATGTTGAGTGCTAATAGCTTAGAAAAGGCTTCACAAGTTTGATGAGGATTAAGCTGAGTCTAATAAAGTGGGCCGGGCACGGTGGCTCACGCCTGTAATCCCAATACTTTGGGAGGCCGAGGCGGGTGGATCACAAGGTCAAGAGATCGAGACCAGCCTGGCCAACATGGCAAAACCCCAACTCTACTAAAAATACAAAAAAAAAAAAAAAAAAAAAAATTAGGCGGGCATGGTGGTGGGCGCCTGTAGTCCCAGCTACTTGGGAGGCTGAGGCAGGAGAATCGCTTGAACCAAGGAGGTGGAGGTTGCACTGAGAGCCAAGATCGTGCCACTTTACTCCAGCCTGGGCGACAGAACAAGACTCAGTCTCCAAAAAAAAAAAAAAAAAAAAAAAAAAAGTGGATGGGGGAGGGCAATTCTGAGCAGAATTAAGCTGTACAGTGTCGATGGGGGAATCTCAGCTATTTTAGGGGTTTATCTTTTTTGAGACAAGAGTCTCACTCTGTTACCCAGGCTGGAGTGCAGTGGTTCAATCTTGGTTCACTGCAACCTCCGCCTCCTGGGTTCAAGCGATTCTCCTGCCTCAGCCTCCCCAGTGGCTGGGATTACAGGCATCCATCACCACGCTTCGCTATTTTTTTTTGTATATTTAGTAGAGATGGGGTTTCATCATGTTGCCCAGGCTGGTCTTGAACTCCTGACCTCAAATGACACACATGCTTTGGCCTCCCAAAGTGCTGGGATTACAGGCATGAGCCACCATGCCCAGCCTGACCTCAGCTATTTTAAAAAAGGAAAGACTAATATAATCACCTTAAGAGTTAAGGGACTGTGGCCACCTTGACTAAATACTGGCAACTGTAATGACACATCATCCATGACTCTCTGCCTTTTTCCTCCTCAGCAAAGCACTTCTTACTCACACCTGTAATCCCAGCACTTTGGGAGGCCGAGGCGGGCAGATCACCTGAGGTCAGGAGTTTGAGACAAGCCTGGCCAACATGGTGAAACCCCGTCTCTACTAAAAAGACACAAATTAGCTGGGTGTGGTGGCAGGTACCTGTAATCCCAGCTACTCGGGAGGCTGAGGCAGGAGAATTGCCTGAACCCAGGAGGGGGAGGTTGCAGTGAGCCGAGATCACGCTATTGCACTCCAGCCTGGGCGATAAGAGTGAAACTCGTCTCAAAAAAAAAAAAAAAATCAATCAATCACTCTATGTTCTGTCTTGTTTTTGCCATTCGGAGTACAAACACTCAGAATCACTGCATGTTGAAAGAGGCAGTCAAGAAATATTTTTGATATGAACAAATCAAGAACTTTATATTTCAATCAAGCAATTAAGTATTCATTAGGCATCTCATACAGGACTACAAAAGGAAGAAAGGCACCTCTGCTCACAAGAAGCTAATTTTGTCTCAATATTCTGATAAGTCTTCATAATGTGCCACATTTTATAATGTGTTTTCACTTGTTCCTCACAACAGTCCAGTTATTATCCTTTCTTATTTACAAGCAATGACATGGAGGCTCAGAAAAGTTATGTAACTTTTCCAAAAAGTCATATCTAGACCTCAAACCAAATCTCACTTCAAAGTCTGTACCCTTCCCATTATGCTCTGATGACTCAGGAGAGTGCCAAAGGATTATCATCAAATATCAAAATATACAATATTAAGTGGCCAGAAAGGAGGAGATAGTTGTTGGATAGGAATAAGCAAAGGCTTTAAATAGAGGTGAGACTTGGTACTAAAGATACCTAGAATCAGAATGGCCAGGCATCCTGGAGAATAGGTAACAATGAGGAAAAGAATACTTTTGTTGCAGGGTATGGTCCAGGAATCTAGCCTGGTTGGAGCAATGGCACAAGAGAAATGAGACTCATTAGGGCCCTGGAGGGCAGGGAGACTTAGTTTGATTTTAGTTCTGAACGCCTCATGGAAAGCCACTGTAGGTTTTTCATTTCTCATTCTGTTGCCCAGGATGGAGTACAGTGTTGTGATCCCAGCTCACTGCAGCCTTGAATTCCTGGGATCAAATGATCCTCCTGCCTCCCAGGTAGCTAGGACTACAGACACACGCCACCAGACCTAGCTAATTATTTTTTGTAGAGGGGTGATCTTGCTATGTTTCCCAAGCTGGTCTCGAACTCTTGGCCTACAGCGATCCTCCCACCTCAGCCTCCAAAAGTACTGGGATCACAAGAGACAGCCATCGTGCCTAGCTGACCACTGAGGGGTTCTGAAGAATGGAAGTGGCACTGCTGTACTAAATGACTAGAGACCCCAGTCACGTGGCCCAGAACTGAGGTTAACTGGGCTTAGAAAGTAATATAATAACTGAGAAAGGGCCGGGCGCGGTGGCTCACGCTTATAATCCCAGCACTTTGGGAGGCCGAGGCGGGCGGATCACGAGGTCAGGAGATCGAGACCACAGTGAAACCCCGTCTCTACTAAAAATACAAAAAATTAGCCGGGCGTAGTGGCGGGCGCCTGTAGTCCCAGCTACTCGGAGAGGCTGAGGCAGGAGAATGGCGTGAACCCGGGAGGCGGAGCTTGCAGTGAGCCGAGATCGGGCCACTGCACTCCAGCCTGGGTGACAGAGCAAGACTCCGTCTCAAAAAAACAAACAAACAAACAAAAAAAAAAAAAAAAAAAGCTGAGAAAGGACAAACAAAAAAAAAAAAAAAAAAATCTTTTGAAAAAAAAAAAAAAAAGTTGTCCCAATTGTGGCCGAAAATGGCCTGGTATTCAAGTGAGGGGTTTTAGGGCTATGGATTCATCAGCATGCAGAGATGACAACTGAAGTGAGGCACAGTAAGGTGAGGGCTCACGAGTAAGCCTCAGAAGATGCTGAAAATACTTGTGATACATGGAATTAATCTTCCTTTTGTGATGAACACACACGTAAGTGGCAGGAATATTTTGCTGAAATGGAGCTTGTTGGTTTCCTCTCTAGCTCTTCCCCATTAAGCATATGCGCTATGATTTTTTTAATGAAGTGCCACTTTTATATCAACTACTTGACAGCTCCACCTAGATGTTTCCTAGACAACTTAGAAATGACATTTCCAAAAAATTGTTTTCCTTTCAAAACCCACTCCTCTCCATCATACTAAACTGCATCACTGTTTATTCAGTTGCTAAGGCCTTTAAAAAATCTTGGAATCTGGCCGGGCGCGGTGGCTCACGCCTGTAATCCCAGCACTTTGGGAGGCCCAGGTGGGTGGATCATGAGGTCAGGAGATTGAGACCATCCTAGCTAACACAGTGAAACCCCGTCTCTACTACGAATACAAAAAAATTAGCCAGGTGTGGTGGCAGGCGCCTGTAGTCCCAGCTACTCAGGAGGCTGAGGTGGGAGAATGGCGTGAACCCAGGAGGCGGAGCTTCCTGGGCAACAGAGCGAGACTCCGTCTCAAAAAAAAAAAAAAAAAAAAAAAAAAATCTTGGAATCTAGAGCAGTGGTCCCCAACCTTTGTGGCACCAGGGACTGGCTCTGTGGAAGACAATTTTTTCATGGACTGGGTGGGGCGAGGATGGTTTCAGGATGAAACTGTTCCACCTCAGATCATCAGGCATTAGTTAGATTCTTATAAGGAGTACACAACCTAGATCCCTCGCACGTGTAGTTCACAATAGGTTTCGTGCTCCTACGAGAATCTCATGCCACTGCTGATCTGACCAGAGGCGGAGCTCAGGCAGTAATGCTCGCCTGCCCACCACTCACCTCCTGCTGTGCAGCTTGCTTCCTAATAGGCCACAGACCAGTACCAGCCCAGGGGTTGGGGACCCTTAATCTAGAGAATACACCCGACAACCAACCCATCAGCAACTCCTGCTAACTACGTTCAGCTAAATTCTCCCCACCTCTTCTGCTTGCCTGGTCCAAGCCAGTATCATTTCATGCCTAGATATAGCCACAGCCTATTAGTCTTCCTAGTTCCACAAAGCAACCTTTTAAAACTTTTAAAATTTATGTCAGATCATAATAGTTCTGTGTTAAAAATCCTCTGTGACAGCCGGGCGCGGTGGCTCAGGCCTGTAATCCCAGGACCTTGGGCGGCCGAGGTGTGTGGATCGCCTGAAGTCAGGGGTTCATGACCAGCCTGGCCAACATGGTGAAACTCTGTCTCTACTAAAAATACAAAAACTAGCTGGGTGCGGTGGCACACCCCTGTAATCCCAGCTACCCGGGAGGCTGAGGCATGAGAATCGCTTGAACCTGGGAGGCAGAGGTTGCAGTGAGCCAAGATTGTGCCATTGCACTGCAGTCTGGCAACAGAGTGAGACTGTCTTAAAAAAAAAAAAAAAAAAATCCTCTGCGGCTTTTCAGAAAACCCAAAGCCTTACAACAATGGCCCACAAAATATAAAGCACACAATCTGATTATCAGTTAACTCTCTGGCTTCATCTATTACAGTCTCCCCCAGGTCTCCCCGATTTGGCTCCAGACACATTAGCTCCATGCTCCTCAGACATTCCAGGCATACTTCTGCTTCTAGGTCTTTGTCCTTCTCAGTTCCTTCTGCCTGGCAAGCTCCTCCCTGCACCAGATAGTATAATGGCTCTTTCAGAACATTCAGATCTCTACTTCACCTTATCAGAGTAGCTTGACCACCTTTATCTAAAACAAAACTCCCTCCCAGAATTGCCTATTCACTTACCTCATTTGTTTTGTTTTTGAGAAAAGGTCTTGTCCTGTCGCCCAGGCTGGAGAGCAGTGGTGAGATCATAGCTCACTGCAGCCTCAAACTCCTGGGCTCAAGTGATCTTCCTGCCTCAGCCTCCTGAGTAGTTGCGACTACAGGTGTGAGCCACCACACCTGGCTAATTTTTTTCTTTTTTGTAGAGACAGAGTCTCCCTATGTTGACCAGGCTGGTCTCAAACTCCTGAGCTCAAGCCATCCTCCCACCTCAGCCTCCCAAAGCCCTGGGCATCAGCCACTGTGCCCTGCCCTGTTTTCTTCCTACCATTTATCACCAGCTGATATTTTATATTTTATTTTCTCCTCTTTCATCTCCACAAACCATTCTGTGAGAACAAGAATTTTTTGTTGTTCATTCTTACATTCTCAATGTCTTGCACATAAAAGTTGCTCAATAAATTTCTGTTGAATCAAAGACTACTTTGTTGATAGACTGTAATATCCTCATTTCTCTCTACTCGCTTTTATACAATTTGATGTGCTTTCCTACCAAAGGAGACAATCAAAATGAGAATATTAATACATCTGCTCAACTGTGAAAAGATGCTGGTACTGTGGGGGAAGGGATGGGAGCACTGGGAAAAACTATGGTAGCTTGTCTAATGCTTCACCTCCCACTTGAGACTTCAAGAGCACACAGTACACTAGGTAAGAATCACTGCACACGACAGTACCTGTGCAATAGGAACCGCACACAGGGTTACTCCAAAGCCAACCGTCACAGTTTTGTGCCATGGTCTTATCAATTCTGAGAAACACCGCTTCTTAAAGTTAGCCACAACAGGAACACACAAACACTGTCTGTACCTGGAAGTAGAAGTCAGATTTCATAAGGCACGACCACCAATCTGTAACAGGCTCTTGGATTTACTTGCAGGGGCTGTAAACTCAAACTCCAGCCAAGCAGGAACCTAAATGAGGATGCAGGACAGCTGAGGGGTTTTGAAATTTTCAACATACACCAAGTTTAAAATGTTGCCTCAGGCAGGGTGTTGGTGGCTCACGCCTGTAATCCTAGCACTTGGAAGGCCAAGGGCAAGGCGGGAGGTTCACTTGAGCCCAGGAGTTCACGACCAGCCTGGGCAACATGGCTGGCAACATGATCCCGTGTCTATTAAAAAGTAAATAAATAAATAAAGGCCGAGGCGGGTGGATCACTTGACGTCAGGAGTTCGAGATCAGCCTGGCCAACATGGTGAAACCCCATCTCTACTTAAAACACAAAAATTAGCCCGGAGTGGTGGCACGCTCCTATAATCCCAGCTACTCGGGAGGCCGAGGCAGGAGAATCGCTTGAACCTGGGAGGCAGAGGTTGCAGTGAGCCGAGAGCGCCCCACTGCACTTCAGCCTGGGCAATAGAGCGAGACTCAGTCTCAAACAAAACAAAACAAAAATTAGCCGTGCGTGGTGGCGGGCGCCTGTAATCCCAGCTACTCGGGAGGCTGAGGCTGAGAATCGCTTGAATCCGGGAGGCAGAGGTTGCAGTGAGCTGAGATCTCGCCACTACACTCCAGCCTGGGCGACAGAGGCAGATCCTGTCTCAAAAAATAAAATAAATAAGATAAAATGTTGCCTTTAAACTTTTTAGAAAGGGATGCCACAATAACAGCTCCTGCAGGCAGAATTTAGCTCTGGACCCCTGGCCTGGGTACCAGGTGTGTGTGACGGTCCCGCTACAAGCGCCCAGGAGCCTGCAGCGCTTGGAGGGGAGGCCTGCGTCAGCTCCCCGGACCCCTTCTGCCCTCGGGAGAACGTCCTCAGACGCTCGTGTCCCTTCCCGGACTCCCCCATGCCGCGTCCCTCCTCCTCTCCACGTCTCCTCAGGGACTTCGAGTGGCTGACGAGAGCTGGTCGGGAGGCGGGGCGGCCCCAAGAAGGCTGCCTGGGGTCTCGGGGACTCGTTTCTAGAAGATGGACGAACTGAAAAGGAAGCCAGGCTTGACCCAGGGGGCGGAGGCGGGGCTGTCCTCAGTCCTCCCGACCCGGGCGAGACGCCGCGACCCAGCTGAGCGGACGAGGGATGAGCGCGTAAGGAAGGCGGGCGCCGTGGGCCGGGCCACAGCGCTGTCCGCGTCGGCCCCTCCCTCTGGTCCCGTCCCCTCTACGCGGCCGCAGCAGTACCTGAAGAGTGAGGTTACGCTGCGCGACAGCCAACTCTTCAGAGCCGCCATTGTGCAGCGGGCGGACGCCAGACGCACACGCCGGAAGTGACGCAGCTTCGGGAGCGCTGAGCGGGGCACGGCCTCCACCTGAGAGCGCCTCGCCCCATGGCCACGCCCCCACCCAAGGAGGCAGTCGGGATTGGGCAGACAGAGGGAAAGGGGACGAGGCTTAGGGAAACAGCTGTAACGGCCGCGCAAGGCAACCAACCGCCGGAACTTCCGCGCGGGGCGGGGCACACGCACGGCCTGAGGGCGCGGAGGTGGGTCGGGCGCTGTGTCGCTGGCGGGCGGGCGAGGACTCAGTTCCGGCCAGGGCTTGAAGGGAATTCCCTGGTGAGTTAGGGAGGCGGGGCCGGGCGGGAGGCGGGGCCGGGCGGCGGCGCTGTCACTTCAGCACCAAGAAGTAAGTGGTCCAGCCGGCCAGCAGTAGGGCCCCGATGAGCACCGTGTAGCTGAGGAGCACGAAGGCGAGCAGCTCCCGCAGCAGCTGCAGCACGTGGACGGTGGACGAGGTCGGCATCGCGCTGCGCGGGATCCCCGGGACAGTCGGCGACCTGCCGGGCTGGCGCCGTCCCAGAGGGGCGGACGGGAACGCACGAGGTCCTGGCCCTCGAAACAGCAAACGAAGGCCAGGAAGCCCACAGTGCCGACCTCCCCAACAGCCTCCTGGACGCTCGCTACTCGGTTATACTGGAGAATCCTCAACCCAAACTGCCCTCGTTCTTCGGCTCTGATCCGGGCTGAGGAGGCAGAAGCCCGGCTCTTCCCCACGCCCCGCAGCTACATGAGTTTTCCTCCCCGGCCCGCCCGCTCCTCCCACCACCTCCTGCATTTTTAATGCTGTGAGTGCCGCTAATGGGCTGATGGAGTAAAGCTTTCTTTTCCCGTCACTCAAGCTGCAGCCCCAGCTGCGGCCCTGGCTGGAAAGGGAAGGGGAGAGAGACCCATTTGGGCAGGAGGAAGACACAGGCCCAGACCTGCCCTTCTGTGAGTCCCCTGGCCCCAAGGCTTGCCAGCAGCAGAGCTGGAGGATCTCTGCTTTGTGGTCCAGCATGCTTGCCTTCTGGCCAGCTGGGACTGCAGGGTGCCAGGTGGTGGGTGGGCATCAATCCGATCCTGGGCTCACCTCCCCCACTGTGCTCTGTGCATCTGCCCCAGCCCTGCTAACTTACATCAGAGACGGCATCAGACAGTTAAGAACCCCACACCAGCTCATCAGACAGTAGGAACCCTACAGCACCTCCAATGCTGCTTTGCCCAGCCACTCCCCACAGTGTCAGGCACTGGCTTCCTTCTCTCCCCACCTCACTTACTTGGCAAAGTTTCCACGACTCTTCCACCCTGAAGCTCCGCGGTTCCGTCTGCTCTGGTGCCCAAAGGTAGCTTGTGTGTATTCTGCGATCTCGGCAGAACTGAGATTTTCAAGCAGCGGCACCCAACAACTAGGTGTGGTCTAGAGACCAATTACAACCTCCGCGCGGTCCCGGAGCTCTCAGGGAGCTGCGCACAGGCGTTCCCAGCCCAGGCGGGGCGCTGGCAACGCTGCCCGCCCTCCGCCTGTGTCGCCGCCGCAGCCCACAGGGCTCAGATGTGGTTTCACAGACCCAGATAGGCTGAGCAGGCGGTACGCTAGTGGGTATTTCAAGCCCCTTCTTGTTTTTTTCTGAACATTGTAAGGGGTTATGGGGTTTTAGTGCCAATAGTTTCGTTTCTAACAAACACATTGAGAGCAGTCCCATCTCCTCCGAGTCTGGGCACCGGAAGAACCACTGGACAGTGTTCACTTGCGACCGCCCAACTACTAAAGCAAAAGCTGTTCTCTTAAAAAACATGCAAGTGCAAGCATGCACGGGTGTGAGAACGAAGCTTAAGTGACCGAGATCTCCTGAGTGCTTGATTCCGATTTACAAAGAGTTTTGCAGCTTACAGACTCATTATACAGATACCTTCCCAATGTGACACTTCCAATTTCACCTCCTCACAATGTGAGGCAAAAGGAGCCAGTGAGGATTTCTGCAAAGAACACTTTCCCAGATGCAACAACAAAGGAAACGAAAGCATAAACTATGCTGCTTCTGATTATTTTGCTTGTTGCAGTAATTTTTAGTTCAAGACTGTTTTCTGACCTTTGAAAAGAGCAGGCAGTGTGGACATCAACCCTTTTATCAACATCATCATCCAGAAGCAAATGGCTGCTTAATTTAATCAGGATCTCTTATTATCAAATTATTGCCTTGGCCACAGTGAGGCTGAAAACAGGAGCAGAACATTATCAAGCTGCTCAGGAAGCCAGTGAGTAGTAATTACTCCCCCAGAGAACTGGTCATCTTCCGTGTCCTACCTAGTGGAAACGGAGTACAGCTGAGATTGATACCCTCCTCCACACCAAAATAATGGATGAAACAGACAGGCTATTAAAAATAGGCCTGATTCTGTTCCCTTTTAACTCTCACATCCTTCAAATGGATGTCTCCAGGCAGTTAAGTGTTCTAGCCTTTGCAGCCCCTTGTTACCACCCGATTTTGGGTGTTTTACAGCAATGGAGTAACTTAAGCTAAGAATCACTATGTGGCTTGAAATTCACACTAATCCATTTAGAAATAAAAAAATCTGAGAAATTTTAAATAACTGCCTTTTTCTTCTGTTGTCTGACAAAAAAGGTATCCTCTATTTTCTATAGGATGTCATCATTAAACCACATGACTGAATACGTCAGACTCTACAATAAATTCAGTCTAAAGAAGATCATCTATGTGATGTCTGCATTTTTTTGCCTCACCATCTTTATCATAGTCCCTCTTACTGTCTGCTTTAGACATCCAGTTCATTTTGATATTTTAAAAAGAGTATTTCAGCTGGTGTGGTGACTCACACCCATAATCCCAACACTTTGTGGGGCTGAGGCAGGAGGGCTGCTTAAAGCTAGGAGTTTGAGACCACCCTGGCCAACATAGTGAGATCCATCTCTACAGAAAATTAAAAAGATAATAAATTTAATAAAAAAGAAAAAAAATTATTTCTCTTGAGGCCAGGAGTTTGAGCAACATAGACCCCATCTCTAATAGGAAGAAAAAAAAAAATTGCTGAGTGTGGTGGTGCTTTCCTATAGTCCCAGCTACTCATGAGACTGAGGCAGGAGGACTGCTTGAGCCCAGAAGTTCAAGGCTGCTGGTGTGCCACTGCACTCCAGCCTGGGCAACAGAATAAGACCTCATCTCAAAAAAAAATTTCTTCTTGAATTAAACTCTGCTCAATACAAACACTTCTTCCTGGTGACAGGCTGGTCTTTAGTGTACAACTGAGAACAAGACCGACCAACACATCATGCTTAATCATAATCCATTTCCAGTAAGGGCAGATCTGAATGAAATAGAACTCAAAATAAGACTGTCCCAGTTTTCTCTGAGAATTAAATGTGCTGTTTTAAATCATCCCTCTTTCAACCATTACTCTTTTGCTCCACAATTTACAAAACACTTAATTCTCTGTTGGTTAGAATTCAACACTGTATAGCAAGACACAAAACAGTGTCTGTGTAGACTTCTTTATTAGGGGGGCTGCTGGTGTAGAACTGTCTACCCAACTAGACAAAAGTCCAGACATGATGTAAACAATCCACTCTCCCCAACAATAAATGTACCGTTCACATATCCTTTCTCAGTAAAGGCATACTCTTTTGAGACAAAGACTGCTTCAAGTATTAAATGAACTTACACAAAGGCGTATAATACATAATTATCTACCATTTTCTATTTGCATACAAATGAAGCAATTGAAGTTTTTCAGTCTTCTGCTGAATGCATTTTTAGGAGCTGACCTAACTATGCTCTGAGCAAGCAAGTATATAGAGTCTTGGGTGAGTGCAGACACATGAGACTACAACTGAGTATCTGTTCCCAGGACAGAATCCCCAGCCAGGGAGACTTGACCAGACTTGAATTGAGTCCCAGGAACCAAAAACATGGAGGGGCAGGGTGGATTTCATTCTCTAAAGCAGCTGATGACTGCCTGAGGTGGATGGTATAAACTAATCTCCCTGGGATATAACAAGTATTTGAAAACGGATTTTCTACAATGAAAATGGTTTTCTTGAAGACATTTCCAAATACTGAATATCAAGGCCAAATTAATTCCATGAGAAACTAATCTTTCAATTATTATCTCTGCCACCCTTCATTCTTTTATTAAAGAGATTTTTTTAAAAGTATACAGAATTTCTCTTTCATTAATAATATTCACCGTGCCCATCAGAACTCCATTAATGGGTCGGGTGTGGTGGCTCACGCCTATAATCTCAGCACTTTGGGAGGCCGAGGTGGGCCAATCACCTGACGTCAGGAGTTCGAGACCAGCCTGGCCATCATGGTGAAACCCTGTCTCTACTAAAAATACAAAAATTAGCCAGGTGTGCTGGTGCACATCTGTAATCCCAGCTACTCAGGAGGCTGAGGCATGAGAATCGTCTGAACCCGGGAAGTGGAGGTTGCAGTGAGCCAACATCGCACCACTGCACTCCAGCCTGGAAAGAGCGTGAGACTCTGTCTCAAACAAACAAAAACAAAACAAAACTCCACTAATGAAATAGGTGGGGAAAAACAATGTGTGGTTACTAATAAACAACCAAAACCACACCTGGCTGGGACCCAGCAAAGCAGGGGACCAGCTAGTTTTGCTGGAGGCTTGGGCAAGGACAGCAAAACCGCCAACCTGACTTGGTGCCCTTGGTGCCTTAACTCCTCCAGAAGCTGAGATGGAGCAGCAGAGAGGCAGGGAACACACGGATTTCCAACTTCTCCTCCAACATCCCTGCCCCCCCACCACAGCCTGACAGTCTCCTGCAGAAGTAGCAGCAGCTGTGGCTGCTGGTCTCCAAGATCATCAAGAGATACACCTGGAGAAGGCTGAGGTCACCAGAGAGGGGGCTGAAACAGAGTTTTTTCAGCTGAGTACGGAGTGGCCACAGACTGCTAGAAAAGTACACGGTGGCAGTTACCATGGAAACGAAGTGGCCAGATGCTGAAGAAGCAAGAGTTGCCCCTGCTCACTGTGGGACCAGTTGGATGTTGGGCCCTTGATGGACAGAAGAGAAAACGGAAACCTCAATGGAGGCATCCACCACTGCCATGTCTGGAGTTAACGTGTGTGCTAAGAAACTGTCTTTGAATTATTTCAAAGGCTGAATTCTCAGAAGGCTTATCCCCAGTTATCACATTCTTCCATGTCAAAAGCCCCTGATAAGTATGGAACCTAAAGAGATGTAGCTGATCACATAGAGCATAAACTTTGTTTCTGGGCAAGAAGCTCCCCTAAACCTCCTGCTTTGTAAGAAGTAGAAGGAAGCAAACTTGCCTTAGTGATCAGCTGCGACAGCGACTGATGACCCTAAATACAATCTCTCATACTCTGCAGGAAAAAGAAATCTCAACTCAGTGATAAAATGATCTCCAGCTCCAACATTTAACCACTGTCCTAGGCCTGATGCGCCTTGAAGAAATACAGCACTGGGGATTAGAGGATGGACTTTCTCTTTTTATTTTCAGTTTCACCTCCTAAGTCTCAGCTTTCTTATTTTAAGAGCTGGCCCCGTTTGTCTGGCTGAATGGATTATCTACCCCCATCATCCTTAATGTATTTCCAGAGGTCTCTGATGAAGACCCTGAGCTTAGAAAACTCGAAACCAGTACTGTTTTTACTCAGGCTGATTTTCTTCTATTCTTCTTTCCTCAGCAGATTAGGGGCTGCGCACGGTGGCTCAGGCCTGTAATCCCAGCACTGTGGGAGGCCGAGGCGGGTGGATCACCTGAGGTCAGGAGTTTGAGACCAGCCTGGCCAACATGGTGAAACACCATCTCTACTAAAAATACAAAAATTAGCCGGGTGTGGTGGTGCATGCCTGTAGTCCCATTTGCTCAGGAGGCTGAGGCAGGAGAATTGCTTGAACCCAGGAGGCAGAGGTTGCAGTGAGGTGAGACCGTGCCACTGCACTCTAGTCTGGGTGACAGAGCAAGACTCCGTCTCAAAGGAGAAAAACAAAAAGGAATACAAAAGAGAAGGAGAAAACAGTAAAGAGTAGTATAATTTAAGAAGCTGACCTCAGAATATATTCTGTATTCCCATGTTTCTTCTATGGGGTTTTACTTCCTTTCAGCAATTTCTTCAAAGAGGCAGTTTATTCTGCAGTACACTTGTTAAGTCTCCTCTGAACACCCTAGAAAGGTTTTTCCATCAGAGCCTCTATCCAACTGGTTCCATTCATTAGTTTAGTGGTGGCAATGACATATTCTGTACCTCCATCTTCCAACTGGGAGAGAAATCGCAGGGCAGCAATTTCAGCGAAGGTTATGCCCCCGAGGAAAAATATCAGAGTCACTCGGTTTTCTCCCGGTTGACCTAAAATTTAAACATTTCAGAATTAAAAACTATTTATTATTAATGCTTCTCTTCCCACCTCTTCAAACATTTTGTCATTCATAAGAATAAACAAGTGTCTTCATCCAGACAGTTCATCTGAAACCTAAGAATACTGATTTTGATCTCAACGTTTTTTCTAACTTCTGAGATTCTCAACACAGAAGTTGAAAGCTGCTACCCCTCAGGGAATAATCCGATTCGAGTGCTTACTATATACATTAGCAACGAACAAAAGAGGTATATTTAATTCTGACTCCTAAGTGCTTTATTAAGTATTTTACAAAGCAACTGTACAATACCTGAAAACCACACTAACAGTACATAATTATCTGTAGATGCAGGACTGGGACTTACGTTTCTTCTGCAGTCCTGTGGGCAGTGGCTGCCGCTCCTCAAAGTGGGGCCCTGGGAGGATGCGGAGGACCTCCTCGATGCTCCGCCAGCCAGGCCGGGAAAGCAGCTGGGCCAGCCGCACACTGAGCGGGGCATACCCACTGTACACATAGGATATGTCCGTGGGGTTCTGTGAGATAATTAAAGAACAAAAACCCTATAGATACAGAGACTTAGAGCTACCTGACTATGGCCTTTTGGATAATCCAAAATTATTTGATTTGGATTTAAGGATATACAACCCCCACCCCTGCCATGCCCTGTTCTAATCCACCCTAGCTGGGCTCAATTTTTAGCAGCCAGAGCTTCAATTTTGACTCAAATCTTGAAAAGCCACTCAAAGCAACTCTAGGTACAGAAGATGAAAAATTATTTGGCTTGGCATGAAACTTTTTTTTTTTTTTGAGACAGAGTCTGGCTCTGTCGCCCAGTCTGGAGTGCAGTGGCGTAATCTTGGCCCACTGCAACCTCCGCCTCCTGAGTTCAAGCAATTCTCCTGTCTCAGGCTCCCAAGGAGCTGGGATTACAGATGTGCACCACCACTCCTGGCTCATTTTTGTATTTTTAGTAGAGACAGGGTTTCACCATGTTGGCCAAGCTGGTCTCGAATTCCTGACCTCAGGTGATCCACCTGCCTCGGCCTCCCAAAGTGTTGGGATTACAGGCCTGAGCCACCACGTCCGGCCAGCATGAAACATATTGGAGGGAACTTGGCACTCCCTAGCTGAGCAATGATGTGCAATAACCTTTGAACTTAGCAATTCTACTTTTAGGCATTAATCCTACAGAGGTGCTTGCAGAACAAAAGATAATAGACCAAAGTATAAACATATTAACTGCAACACTGCATGTAATAGCAAAGACTGGAAACAACCTGAATTTCTATCAATAGCAATCTGTTAAATCATTAAATAAGGTATGGCCTCAAAACCACTATGTAGCAATTTAGAAAAATTAAAAAGACGGGGAAGATCACAGAAGACCCTTCAAGATCCTTTGTTAAGTGGTGGGTGGGTCCAGAGTCAGAAAGGTCAGAACAGTGAAGACGGCTGAACTAATATGTACATGATAGACTCTAGACATTAAGGGTCTCTATTTTCCCACTGGGAAAAAATCATCCAATTTTGCTCCTGACAGAGGAGACTGTCTAGTTAATGAGCTTTTGTCACAAGAGGCAGCCTAATAAAGTCCCTTATGAAAAACCAAAAAAGACTGAAATTTAGAAACATTAGAATAAGTAATAAATGTAAAGCAAAGTGCACCCCACTTTGGAGACCAACAGTAGAGAATATGCACTCTTTATGTAAAAATGTATATGCACAGAATCTTTCTGGAAGGACAGATAAAAAACTGGCCACAGTGGCTGCCTCTGAGGGGAAACTGTGGAAGGAAACTCACTTGGCCCTGATAGCCCTGCTTTTGCATAGCTTTGTTTTTCCTTTTTCTTTTTTTCTTTTGAGATAGGGCCTCATTCTGTCGCCCATGCTGGAGTGCAGCGGTGCAATCTCAGCTCACTGTAGCCTTGACCTCCCAGGCTCAAGTGATCCTCCCACCTCAGCCTCCTGAGTACAGTAGCTGGGCCTACAGGTGCATGCTCCACCATGCCCTGATCACTTTTGTATTTTTTGGCAGAGACAGGGTTTCACCATGTTGGCCAGGCTGGTCTTGAACTCCTGACCTCAAGTGATCCTCCTGCCTTGACCTCCCAAAGTGCTGGGATTACAGGTGTGAGCCACCGTGCCCAGCCATGGCTGGCTTGTTTACGAGTACTGGACATCTCCACTGGCTCCTCTAGACACTCTCCACCCTTCTCCGCAATGCTCTATGCCCAGAGATGGACCTGTAGGTCCCACACCAACACACTCCAATGCCTTCTCTTTGGGTCTGACCAAGGCAAAGCAACAGAGTGAACTGGAGAGTGGGCAGCAGCGTGAGGACGAGGTTGTCACTGGCCGGCTTCCTCTGCTGGAGGTTGACCATACCCTCAGCCAGAGGCCCCTCACCCCTTACCTCACCAGATGGCCCCACCACAGCTCTTCTCTCCAGGTTCTAAGACAAGTTTCTAGAATACCCCCCTCTCCTTGCCCTTCAGGCTGTGGCTGGCAAGGGCTCCCCACCGCACTGCCTCTTACTGGTCTCCACTCTTCCCACATCTTTATTTGAGACAGAGTCTTACTGTGTAGCCCAGGCTGGAGTGCAGTGACACAAACATGCTTCACTGCAACCGCCTCCTGGGCTCAGTGATCCTCTAACCACAGCCTCTCGGACTAAAGGCTCATACCACCATTGGCCATTTTTTTTTGCAGAGACAGGGTTTTGCCATGTTGCCCAGGCTGGTCTCGAACTCCTGGACTCAAGCGATCTGATGCTTCAGCCTCCCAATATACTGGAATTACAGGCATGAGCCACCGAGCCTGCCCCATATCTTTTTTTTTTTTTTTTGAGACAGAGTCTTGCTCTGTCACCCAGGCTGGAGTGCAATGGCGTGATCTGAGCTCACTACAACCTCCGCCTCCCAGGTTCAAGCGATTCTCCTGCCTCAGCCCCCCAAGTAGCTGGGATTACAGGCACGCACCACAATGCTGGGCTAATTTTTGTATTTTTAGTAGAGATGGGGTTTCCCATGTTAGTCAGGCTGTTCTCAAACTCCTGAGCTCAAGTGATCTGCCCGCCTCGGCCTCCCAAAGTGCTGGGATTATAGGCATGAGCCACCGCACCCAGCCCACATCTTTATTAAACTCTCCAGAAACTCCCCAGTTTAAGAGCATTCTCTGTGTCCTTCTAGGATTCTGATGGATACAATACATGCATGCATTACTTTTTCAAAAACATTAGAAAATTGTTTTTAGAAAGCAAGGCAGATGTGTAGGTTCAGAAGCATGTATTGTCACCTGGATTGATCTAACCAGTCCCTAAGCTGAGACGAGGTGGAGAAGTGTGGCTTACCTGCTCGTTAACATCATCCATCCAGAGGCGTAATGTTTTCCGTATAGTTGGGTAATTGTTTCTGCCCCCCGTCTGCGGTTTCAGCAGGCCGGCCTTCTCCAGGTTGTGTAAGGTCAATATGTGCTCATAGCCGTATGTCTGCAAGGGAAGTCATTTGGCCTTGATGTCAGATCAGGAAAAAGATTTCTGCAATTTTCAAAGAAGGGCACTTCCAACAAATCAATTTGGTTTGTACTGCAGGACATGTTACCAAAGTCTGGCAGTGTTAGTGGATGGGCACAGAGGACAGGGTGAAGGGATGAAACTTGTCCTAAAACTGCTTGCCTGTTACTATTAATTCAGCTCACTGTTTCAAAGAGAAATTTAAAATTTTTATTTTAAAGTCAGAATTTATGGACCCCATCTAAGTGAGCATCAAATAAAGGATAGTATATTTTTATAAGGGATATAATTAGCTCTAAAAAAGAGTAAGGCATATGTATACATCCTGATAAGAAAGGTCTCCAGAATATATTAAAAAATAATAATATGTAGAGTAGGATATTATTTCTATTTTTAAAAAGTAGCCAAGGTCTGGGCACGGTGGCTCACACCTGTAATCCCAGTACTTTGGGAGGCCGAGGCGGGCAAATCACTTGAGGTCAGGAGTTTGAGACCAGCCTGGCCAACATGGTGAAACCCTGTCTCTACTAAAAATACAAAAATTAGCTGGGCTTGGTGGCAGGTACCTGTAATCCCAGCTACTCGGGAGGCTGAGGCAGGAGAATTGCTTGAACCTAGGAGGTTACAGTGAGCCAAGACTGTGCCACTGCACTCCACCCTGGGCAACAGGGTGAGATACTGTCTCAAAAAATAAATAAATTTTTAAAAGTAGCCAACACTTATAAAATACTTTCTATGAGCTGGGCACTGTTCTGGTCTAAGCACTTACATACATTAACTCAGTCATCCTGGCTCTAACCCCATGATGTAGGTATCATTATCTTCATTTTACAGAGATGTTTAAATAACCTGCCTAAGGTCACACAGCTAGTGAAGAGTAGAGCTGAAACCTGGATCCAGTCAGTCTCGCTCTGAAGTCTGTGTATGGAAACATTCTGTCTAAATGCAAAGAATGGAGTTTGGAAGGAAGCAAACCAGACTGCTGACACTGGTCACATCTGGGGAGGGAAACTGGGGTATGAGCAAGGTACAGGGGACGTTCACATTTTGCTCTGTGTACTTCTGCATTATTTGACTCTTACACAAGGATGCATAACTTAAAAAAAGACAAAAACAAAAAATTAATGAGCACTCAATTTTAATAAAAATGTACTTAACTGTCACTGGTAACAGCAAATAAATACTACCTGAGTCATTTTCAAATAAAGGGGAGACTTCAAAAACAAGAGTGGCCTTTTCCTTATTATAAGTAACACAGGCTTAATTTAAGTAAACTTGCTAAGCAACTGTCATCAGAAATTTGCAGAAAGTTCTTTTCCTCCATGGTATAATTGCCGAGTTAAGAACATGGATGCTACACTCAAACTGCCTGGTTTACCACTGGCTGTACCACTTACCAGCCAGGTAACCTTGGGTGAGTTACCTAAACTAGTCTGCCTCAGTTTTTCATCCGTAAAGCTGGGATGATAGCAGTATCTAACCCACAGGGCTGTTGTGAATATCTGTTGTTGTTGTTATGGTAACTACAGTTAACAAGGAAGTATTGTGAAGATGAAACAAATGAATGCACAAAGTTTTTCCAATAGATCCTAGCACATAGTAAATGCTCAATAAATGTTACCTATTATTATTATTTTTTACTTTTTGTAAAAAAGCTATGTTGCCCAGGCTGGTTTTGGACTCCTGGGCTCAAGCAATCCTCCTAACTCAGTCTCCTGGGTAGCTGGGACTGCAGACACAGCCACCATGCCTGGCTAATTTTTGTATTTTTTTTTGTAGAGACAGGGTCTTGCTATGTTGCCAGGCTGGTCTTGGCCTCCAGTGATCCTCCTGCCTCAGCCCCACAAAATATTGGGATAACAGAGGTAAGCCACTGTGCCCAGCCTGTTACCTATTATTATCACACAAATACAATAAACAGTGATGACTACCAAGACCAATTCCTCTAGGTGTTAAAAAATTTACACAACAGTGGTAACAAGATACCAAAATGGCAGCTTTGTATTTTTTATTTTTTTTAATTTTAAATTTTTTATTATTATTTTTTGAGACAGAGTCTCACTCTGTTGCCCAGGCTGGAGTGCAGGGGCGTGATCTTGACACACTGTAACCTCCACCTCCTGTGTTCAAGCAATTCTCCTGCCTGATCCTCCCAAATAGCTGGGACTACAGGTGCATGCTACCATGCCTGGCTAATTTTTGTATTTTTAGTAGAGATGGGGGGTTTCACCATGTTGGCCAGGCTGGTCTCAAACTCCTAACCTCAAGTGATCCACCTGCTTCGGCCTCCCAAAGTGCTGGGATTACAGGCATAAGCCACTGTGCCCGGCCCATGAAGTATTTTTTAAAAAGATGCTGTCCCCCTTGGCAAATTAGTAATTTAAAAATATACTCACCTGGAGAATCTCTCTTTTGTAATAATCCAAAACTTTTTGTTTGAGCCCACTATTACACACGGATTGGAGGCAAACTAGTCGTAACACCTTGATCAACGAGTGCTTTTGGGCGATACAATCCTCAATGTAATTGTTGACCTAGAAATAAAGCAGCATACATATACATATACATTTGCATACACACACACACACACACACTACATGGTTTAGGAACTTAACTTGATGTTTATTATTATTTTTCAAAGTCCAATAAAGGAGATACGTGGGAAAATGAGTTATTTTTCCACAGTCCCTAGCCCTTCCCCGAAATAGCTCTGCTAACCCCAGCCACACACACACCCTGGCCAACACACACACACACACACACACACACACACACACACACACACAGAGTGATCAGGCCAAGTCACTGGAGCCCAAGGCCGAAATAGCTCTGCTAGCCCCAGCCACATACACACCCTGGCCAACACACACACACAGTCACTGGACGGACACACACACACACACACACACACACACACACAGTGTCACTGGAGCCCAAGGCCGCTGAGAATACAATTGGTCACTCCATATGTCTGTCTGGACACATCTGTCTCTAAGGACACGCTTCTGAGAGGCTACCAGATGCCTACTCCATTTCAATAGCATCAACAACTAATCTAGCAAAAAGAATTAGTAATTGTTTTATGTTAGGAATTTTCATAAAGTGAATAATTTAAAATTTGTTAATAGAGCTATTTAAAGGAGTTATATAAGAAACTCTTTCAAAAGAGCAAATACCTTAATTTATCTAATACAGTCTTAAAAAGATTTGATTTTAGGGGCCGGGTCTCATCTTGCCATGTATGGCAGAAAGTGTCTTGCACAGAATAATGTTAAATATTTGTTACTTGATAAAATCTACACTGGTACATTTTGCATTTGCTCTTAAAAATATTTAAGTGGCTGGGCGCAGTGACTCACGCCTGTAATCCCAGCACTTTGGGAGGCCAAGGTGGGCAGATCACAAGGTCAGGAGATCGAGACCATCCTGGCTAACATGGTGAAACCCCGTCTCTATTAAGAATACAAAAAATTAGCCAGGCGTGGTGGTGGGCGCCTGTAGTCCCAGCTACTCCAGAGGCTGAGGCAGGAGAATGGCGTCAACCTGGGAGGCAGAGCTTGCAGTGAGCGGAGATCGTGCCACTGCACTCCAGCCTGGGCAACAGAGCGAGCTGGGCGACAGAGAGAGACTCCGTCTCAAAAAAAAAAAAAAAAAAAAAATTAGGCAAGGCATGGGAATCAAAGCAGTTGGTTTTCTGGCTATAATCTGAGGTTTAATAAGCTTTCAATTACTTGTTAAAGAGGTTTTTTTGTCCACATACCTTATCAGTGTCTATTCCAGACATAAACTCCTGTTCCACAGTTAATTTATCAAAGAAGTCTTCAGAAGCTAAAATGAAATTAGCAAATTTGCAACTTAGAAATTAAATGTTAATTTACTTGAGTGGCATGCTTTTATACACACAGCACGATTCAGAAACTAGACATGTGGCTGGGCACGGTGGCTTACACCTGTAATCTCAGCACTGTGGGGGGCCGAGGTGAGTGGATCACTTCAGGCCAGGAGTTTAAGACCAGCCTGACCAACATGGCCAAACCCCATCTCTACCAAAAACACAAAAATTAACTGGGTATGGTGGCATACACCTGTAGTCCCAGCTACTCGGGAGGCTAAGGCACAAGAATCACTTGAGGCGGGGAGGCGGAGGTTACAGTGAGCCAAGATCACACCACTGCTCTCCAGCCTGGGCAACAGAGCGAGACTCTGTCTCAAAAGAAAATAAACCAGACATCATGCAAAAAAGCAAGCAAGCAGTAAGTTCAAGTCATCACCTGAAGAAAATCTTTTAGGAAACATGGAAAACCCTAGGCCTCTGCACTCCTAAGTTACACTAGATATAGTCGACAAGTGCACTCTTTTGTAACCTTAGGATTTCGGTACAGTCCCCAGAATGAGCATCAGTATGAATGAAAGCTAATTTCTCAAGAACATTTCATTTTCATCATTAGGTTCAACCCAATTTCAACTGGTTTCCACTCCTATGAACAGGGAAACAAAGGACTAATTTTTCAATAACTGTGATTTACTTAAGATTCGAAGTATACTTCATAAAACAATCTCCTACTCAGCTTTTACAGCCCTGTGTTGTAATGAACAAACTCATGTCTGCTTTCATAGACGTCTTCTGAGCTCTTTCAAAATACTCAACATATACTCTTTGTACCAATTCTGCACATAGTATTCAAGGGAAGAACATGCGCCAGTAAGAAATCCTTCAAAAAAGGAAAAAAAGCCGCTGGCCGCGGTGGCTCATGCCTGGAATCCCAGCACTTTGGGAGCCGAGGCAGGTGGATCACCTGAGGTTGGGAGTTTGAGACCAGCCTGACCAACATGGTGAAACACCAACTCTAGTAAAAATACAAAATAAGCCGGGTGTGGTGGCATGTGCCTGTAATCCCAGCTACTTGGGAGGCTAAGGCAGGAGAATCGCTTGAACCAGGGAGGCGGAGGTTTCCGTGAGCTGAGATTGTGCCATTGCACTCCAGCCTGGGCAACAAGAGTGAAACTCTGTCTCAAAAAAAAAAAAAAAAAAGGAAAAAAGCTAGACTAAAAAAATTAACCATCTCAAATTATGATGAAAAACTTACGGATAATTTTTTTCTCTTATCTATATTCCAAATATTCTTCATATAAATAATGAAAAAATTTGAGTTAACAAATGGACCCTTCCTCTCTTTCTCTCTCTTTTTCTTTCTTTCATTATTTCGAGATGGAGTCCTGCTCTGTCGCCCAGGCTGGAGTGCAGTGGTGCAATCTTGGCTCACTGCAACCTCTGCCTCCCGGTTCAAGCAATTCTCCTGCCTCAGTCTCCCGAGCAGCTTGGATTACAGGTGCCCGCCACCACACCCGGCTAATTTTTGTATTTTTAGTACAGATGGTGTTGTGTTTCACTATGTTGGCCAGGCTAGTCTCGAATGCCTGACCTCAGGCGATCCACCCACCTCGGCCTCCCAAAGTGGTGGTATTACAGGCATGAGCCACCGTGCCCAGTCTTTTTTTTTTTTTTAATGGAGTCTCGCTCACCCGGGCTGGAGTGTAGTGGCGTGTTCTCAGCTCACTGTAACCTCTGCCTCCAGGGTTCAAGTGATTCTCATGCCTCAACCTCCTGAGTAGCTGTAACTACAGGCATGTGCCACCATTCCCAGCTAAGTTTTGTATTTTTAGTAAAGATACAGTTTCGCCATGTTGCCCATGCTGGTCTTGAATTCCTGGACTCAAGTGATCTGCCTGCCTCAGCCTCCCAAAGCGCTGGGGTTACAGGTGTGAGCTATCATGCCTGGCCAACAAATGGAACATTCTTTGTTTTTGTTTTGTTTTCTTGAGATGGAGTCTCACTCTGTCACCCAGGCTGGAGTGCAGTGGCGTGATCTCGGCTCACTGCAACCTCCACCTTCCGGGTTCAAGTGATTCTCCTGCCTCAGCCACCCAGGTAGCTGGGACTACAGATGCATACCACTGTGCCTGGCTAATTTTTGTATTTGTAGTAGAGATGGGGTTTCATCATGTTGGCCAGGCTGGTCTCAAACTCCTGACCTCAAGTGATCTGCCCGTCTTGGCCTCCGGAAGTGCTGGGATTACAGGCATGAGCCACCATGCCCCACTTGGAATATTCTTAACTATTAACATATGTACACTTCATTAACACTGAGAAGAACACGTGGTATTAAGACAGAGCTGACTCTCCCAAAGAGGCATTGTGGTGTTGATGACCTAGGTGTCAAACGTTGTATGTGCCAGTAGCCCCAGACTGAAACAATCATTACAAAGGATACTCACTAGTGACATCTTTGATCAATTCTGCAATTGAGGTATGGTTTGCAAGCGAGCCCCTTGCCGCCTGCATGTGGGGCAACTGGGAAACAAACTGCTTGATCTCCCCCACGGTCTTAGCATTGTGTCTTTCCTGAAATAGACAAGAGAGCAGTGCCTCAAGCAGGGAAGATAGTTTATTTATTTTATTTTTTTGAGAAGGACTCTCGCTCTGTTGCCCAGGCTGGAGTGCAGTGGCACAATGTCGGCTCACTGCAACCTCCACCTCCCAGGTTCAAGGTGATTCTCATGCCTCAGCCTCCCTAGTAGCTGGGATTACAGGTGCCCACCACCATGCCCAACTAATTTTTGTATTTTTAGTAGAGACAGGATTTCACCATATTGGTCAGGCTGGTCTCGAACTCCTGACCTCAGGTGATCCACCCACCTTAGCCTCCCAAAGTGTTAGGATTACAGACGTGAGCCACCGTGCCTGGCCCATATTTTAAGTGCTCTGTTTTTTGTATTGCTCAGAGGATGTTTCATTTATATTAATGAGAAAGGAAGAATGGAATACAAATAAATCAGGGCAAACACAGCTCTAACATTACATAAAAAAACAGAAAAGTATATATATCACTGAAATAATAGAGTTCATGGTGTCTGTCTCCTGAATTAGCACTTCTTTTAGAGAAGCAAATGCCTCAGAATCTGTCTTCCAATGTACCAGCTCAAAAACTGTGTCAGTATTTTGTGGACATCTGAATATTGGTGAAAGATAGTATTATATAAACCATACAAATTTCTGAGTAAAAAACTAAGACAAAAAATTATGTTTAGAGGGTACCATAAAGAGGAAAAGTTTCCTATGTAACAGAAAAAAATCCATTTTTTCTGTTGACCCTCAGTCTTTTATTTGATGTTGAGACAGGGTCTCTGTTGCCCAGGCTGGAGTGCAGTGGTGTCATCACAGCTCACTGCAGCCTCCACTTCCTAGGCTCCTACCTCAGCCTCCTGAGGAGCTGGGATTACAGGCACACACCACTGCCCAGCTAGTTAAAAAAAAAAAAAAAAAAGTTTTGCAGAGACAGTGTCTTGCTGTGTTGCCCAGGCTGGTCTAGAACTTCTGGGCTCAAGCGATCCTCCTGCCTCAGCCTCCGACAGTGCTGGGATGACAGGCGTGAGCCACTGTGCCTGGCCTGAACCTTAGTCTTGAGTATAGTCTATGAACAAAGCAAACCTAGCGTGGTGATGATAATATTTTTTGGCAAAATTTAATAACTTAAACCAAAAGTAACCTCAGAAATATGAAAATCAATTAATGAATATAATTCCTGAGAAAGATAAAATCTGGAATTACATGGCCCAGTTCCATGCCAGCCTGGGCAATGCAGGAAGTCTCCATCTCTACAGAAAAAAAAAAACAACAAAACACTCTGCCGGGCATGATGGCATGTGCCTGTGGTCCCAGCTACTCGGGAGGCTGAGGTGGGAGGATTGATTGAGCCTGGGAGGTAGCAGCTCCAGTAAGCCGTGATTGTACCACTACATCCATCCTGGGAGACAAAGCGAGATCCTGTCAAAAAAAAATCTAGAACTACATACTCAGTGAAAAATTCCTTTTCAAAAACTTCCCATTTATGTTTCCAAAGTCGAAATATTCAGACTTTATGATCTTGTTGAATTCCCATGTTTCAAAAAGGAGCCTGAGCAAGAATAAACTAGTGAATGGGCAAGAGGAGGCAGGAAGGTAATAATGAAGCCACCAATTTCAAAGCTCTGGGTTGCTGGGGATTTCAGTCTCATTATCACCCGCCACACGTGCTGAGTTCCCCTGCCACAGTCACACTGGCTAAACTTGAGTTTTCGGCATGAACCACAAGTTCTATTATAGAGGATCCTTTATTTATAGTACAGATAGCTTCCTCTTAAGCAAGGTAGGAAATAATTTAAAAGATGATAAAGCAAATGTTTATGATGGAAGTCTGTAAACTGCACACACTTGCACCTCCACCTACCCTCCACACAAAAAGAACTTTACCCAACACGGGTCTAAGAAAGTTTAAAATGAAAGAAAACCTCAGAGCTTCCAATACTGAATTTGCAGTTACTGAAGATGAGAAAAGTTGCATTGAAGCCTGGTTTAATGGCTGCATATTTTTGGAGCTCTTATTCCACTCAGGGGTGGGCATCTACCCGAGGCCTAGAGCTGCAGAATGACACCCAAAACTTGCCTCACCTCGAATGCTGCAGAGATGATCTTTGCTTTCTTGCTGAGCACAGAGCCCACTGCGTTGAAGTTCTTATCTCGGATCTCAGCATAGAGCTCCTCTGCAGAATTCAGTTGCAGCTTCTTTGCTTCCGTGGGGAGGTCCTTACCACCATCGCCCTGTTTCTTAGGCGCAAATTTCTCTGGAGGTAATTTCACATAACCTGAGCAGCAGTGGAAGGGAATAAGCACCTGTGTGCAATGACTGGAAGAACCAATCCAGCGGCCAAGCACAAAACAGAATTTCCAACTCAGGAGAAAATGGAAGATGGCAAACGACACATAGCTCTGAGCTTTTGATTTTCCATGATCAAAGTACAGGGAGTAGTGACTCTAATACTGATACCACAGTTCTCATTATCTTTGAGGCACCTATATAAACCACATGCAGCAGTGTCTACTTCCTCAACTTATTCAGGGATTAGGTCACTTTTCCAGTCAGAAAACTTTCAAGGATCTCCCCATTGACTTTTAGTGTTTCTTCAAATTGTAGCTCATGTTCCATTAGTGGATCATGAAATCAAGCTGGTAGGTTGCAAGTAGCATCTTAAAACCAAAACCAAACGAAACCAAAACAAAACAACAGTACCAAAAACAGCACAGAGTAGAAAATACAAAAGCTTATCACACGACGCTAGAGAAGCTAGTGGTGGCTTCGTTTTTTTTTTTTTAATAAAACTTTTGTTTCAGTTTAACATGCACACACATACATGTATGTATGTACTGGGTCATGATATAAAATACATTTCTTACTGTGGGTTGGAATCCAAAATAGTTTAAAAGCCATCTTAGAACAAGAATTAGAAACTATGGTCTGAGGACCAGACTCTGTTCACTTTGGGTTTTTTTTGTTTTTGTTTTTTTGAGATGGAGTTTCACTCGTCACCCAGGCTGGAGTGCAATGGCATGATCTTGGCTCACTGTAACCTCCACCTCCTGGGTTCAAGTGATTCTCCTGCCTCAGCCTCCCGAGTAGCTGGGATTATAGGCACCCACCACCATGCCCAGCTAATTTTTTTGTATTTTTAGTAGAGACAGGGTTTCACCATGTTGGCCAGGCTGGTCTTGAACTCCTGTCTTCAGGTTAGCCACCCTCCTGGGCCTCCCAAAGTGCTGGATTACAGGCATGAGCCACCACACCCAGCCCACTTTCTGTTTTTGCAAATAAAGTTTTATTGGCACATGGCCACAGCTATTCTTTTTGTATTGTCTATGGCTTCTTTCACGTTACAATGACAGAGACAAGGAGGTTCCTCTGTATGACCTGCACTGTGTAACAAGCAAATGCCTAAATTACTTACTATCTGGGTCTTTATAGAAAAAGTTGTACACCCTGATCTAGAATAAGCTTCCAAATTCCTTAGCATGGTATCCACTTCCTCTACGAAGTAGCCTTAATCTCCTTCTCCCTACTCTGCTCCTGCCAAGCCAAGTGAGTCCCTATTTCCTTGGAACACCCCACATGTGCTCATGAACTACGGATGGCATGGAGCTGGTGTAACTCTGCAGTAAAGCAATTTGGCAACATGTACCAAGTGCCTTTCACCCCAAAAATCCTGCATCAGGGAATCCAGGGAAAGAAAATAATCTGATACATGAAAAAAATCTTATGTAGGCTGGGCACGGTGGCTCACGCCTGTAATCCCAGCACTCTGAGAGGCTTAGGTGGGAGGATCTCTCTCTCTCTCTCTCTGTCTTATTTTATTTATTTATTTATTTATTTAAGAAGGAGTCTCGCTCTCTCGCCCAGGCTGGAGTGTAGTGGTGTAATCTCAGCTCACTACAACCTCCACCTCCCGGGTTCAAGTGATTCTCCTGCCTCAGCCTCCTGAGTAGCCAGGATTACAGGCACCCCCCACCACACCGACTAATTTTTGTATTTTTAGTAGAGATGGGTTTCACCATGTTGGCCAGGCTGGTCTCGAACTCCTGACCTCAGATGATCCGCCCACCTCAACCTCCCAAAGTGCTGGGATTACAGGCATGAGCCACTGTGCCCAGCCACTTTTTTTTTTTTTTTTTTTTAATT
>NW_026652287.1:10361975-10416497 GCF_009828535.3 Hylobates moloch | reverse complement strand
GGGTGGCCGGGCAGAGGCGCTCCTCACTTCCCAGACGGTGGGTGGTCGGGCATAGGCGCTCTTCACTTCCCAGGCGGTGGGTGGCCGGGAAGAGGCGCTCCTCACCTCCCAGACGGGGCGGCGGCCGGGCAGGGGCTGCAATCCCAGCACCCTGGTAGGCCAAGGCAGGCGGCTGGGAGGCGGAGGCTGCCGCGAGGGCCAGACCACGCCACCGCACTCCAGCCCAGGCAATACCGAGCACCGGGTGAGCGAGACTCCGTCTGGAGTCCCAGTACCTCGGGAGGCTGAGGCGGGCAGAGCACTCGGCGTCAGGAGCTGGCGAGCAGCGTGGCCAACATGGCGAACGCGTGCCTGCAGCCAAAGGAGAAAAGGCAGGCAGCGGTGGCGCGTGTCGGCAGTCCCAGGCAGTCCGCCCGCGGCGCGAGCAGCAGCGAGCCGAGTAGATTGCAGCCTGGGCCACAGAGGGAAAGAAAAAGGGAAGGAAGGAAGGAAGGAAGGAAGGAAGAGAAGAGGAGGAGGAGGAGGAGGAGGAGGGGAGGAGGAGGGGGAGGAGGAGAGAGGGGGGGGCCGGACAGAGTCTCAGTCACCCAGACTGGAGTGCAGTGGCATGATCTTAGCTCACTGCAACCTCCACCTCCCAGGTTCAAGCAATTCTCCTGCCTCAGCCTCCCAAGTAGCTGGGTTTATAGCCGCCCGCCACCATGCCCGGCTAATTTTTTTTGTATTTAGTAGAAATGGGGTTTCACCATGTTGGTCAGGCTGGTCTCGAACTCCTGACCTCAGGTGATTGGCCCACCCTGGCCTACCACAGCGCTGGGATTACAGGCGTAAGCCACCATGCCTGGCCTATACTGTGGATTTTAATGTAACGATTACAGTATGCATACAATGGGAAAATGCTCATTAGCATACCAAATCAAATAGTTTGAAACTATTTGTACAACCTGATTCCATTTTTTGTTAACTAAAATAAACTATACAAGGGGAAAAAAAGACTAGGAAATAACACCACAATATTAACACTTGTTGTCCCAAGGTTTGGGGCCACAGGGCTGTGGGGTAAGGTTGGAGGATAATAAGGGACCTATGTTTTCTTCTATTTTTCCAATCTTTTTCTTAATCAATGTTCAACTTACATTACGAAAATACTTGCTACAAGGAGGCTGGGAATTTACATATATTTTTTCTCTTCTTGGAAAATCCCTTCCCGCATACCTATCACCTCTCCTATACAGCTGTCCCCTGGGCCAACTCCCAGGCCGCCTCTCCCCCCACCAGTCCCCATCCTGAACTCAGAGCTCTTCTTTCATGCCTTCCTGGGTGGTACATGCTCTGGGACCACCCTGTTTCTTTGATTTCCACCCACGACCCAGCATAGGGCTCTCCTGAAATAAATTCCTCTGTCAATAAATAGAGTTTTAAAAAGTATTAAAGGTGCCATTTTTTTGACAAATAACAATAATAAAAAGACTTTTTACAATCTTATCACTAAAGACCTTCCACACGTGTGGAAACGCCTCCTCACGTCTCTCTCTCCATCCCCTCACCCACGTCATTCATTCATCCGTTCTTGTGGTAAATTGCACATAATATAAAAATTACTACTTTGTTTTACAGTGAATGATCCAGTAGCATTTAGTACATATACAACATGGTAGGACCACAGCCAGTATCTAGTTCCACACTTTTTTATCCCAAAGGGAAACCCTGTAGCCAATAAGTGGTGACTCCCCATCCCCTTCCTGTAGTCCTGGCAACCATGAGTCCGTTTCCCTTTGAATTGCAGGCCCTTCCTCCCTTCCTTTCTTTTTTTTTTAAATATTAAAAAAATTTTCACCTATTTTATTATTTTTTTGAGACACAGTCTCACTCTGTCGCCCGGGCTGGAGTGCAGCCGTGCGATCTTGGCTCACTGCAAGCTCCACCTCCTAAGCTCAAGTGATTCGCATGCCTCAGCCTCCTGAGTAGCTGGTACTACAGGCATGCGTCACCAAATCCAGCTGTGTGTGTGTGTGTGTGTGTGTGTGTATTTTTAGTAGTGATGGGGTTTCACCATGTTGGTCAGGCTGGTCTCAAACTTCTGATCTCACGTGATCTGCCTGCCTTGGCCTCCCAAAGTGCCGGAGTTACAAGAGTGAGCCACCGCGCCCGGCCTCATCTTTCTTACACATCCCTCTCCTCAGGCCTTCCCTTGGCTCCCTGTGACTTCATTCAGGATGGTAATACAGGCTGGGGACTATGCAGACGAGGGAAGAAGGCCAGGCTGAGACAGGTGTATGGGTCTGTGGTGAGGCAGGGAGCTCTAGAGACACTGGGTCCTGGCCACCAGTGGGAGCGTGGCCTCTTGCCAGTGCTTCCAATATTTTTCGTCATGGCATAATTCAGGATTATTACTTAAAATGTATCACATTTTAAAGCTGACAGAAATAAATATCATGTGGGCCAAAACCAGCCAAACCAAACATGCTTGTGATCTACCTAATCGCCCACCAAGGCCAAGCTCTAACCAGCCATCCACATCTTCCATAGAGTGGCCTCGACCTTCTGTACCAGCCGTTTTTCTTTTTTTTTTTTTTTGAGACGGAGTCTTGCTCTGTCGCCCAGGCTGGAGTGCAGTGGCGCAATCTCGGCTCACTGCAAGCTCCGCCTCCCGGGTTCATGCCATTCTCCTACCTCAGCCTCCCGAGTAGCTGGGACTACAGGCGCCTGCCACCACGCCCGGCTAATTTTTTGTATTTTTAGTAGAGACGGGGTTTCACCACGTTAGCAGGATGGTCTCGATCTCCTGACCTCATGATCCGCCCGCCTCGGCCTCCCAAAGTGCTGGGATTACAGGCGTGAGCCACCGCACCCAGCCTACCAGCCGTTTTTCTAAAGTATTTCTCCAGCCATGCACTCCACTCAACCACGCTGCTTGGCTCGTCATGACTCTGTGTATGATGCAGACTGCCCCTGCCTGAGGATCTCCGTCTAAATTCTCCACTTCTTTCCAAACCCAGCACAAACGCCACTGCTTCCGCCGCCTTCCTCAACTACTGCCGGCTGCAAGGATGTGTGCATTCACAAATGCCAGTGCCCTCTGTGGGAGACCCTTGGCCTCTGCTCACAGGGGACAAGGACATGCCTGGGCACTAAACTTCTGGCCAACTCTTGTGTCACCGACAACTGCAGTTTGCTCAGATGTCATTGAATCCTAGTGTCTGAAAAGTCAGAGGTCAGTATTTTTATTGTTTAAGGGTTCTCTGATTTCTATGTAAAGGAAGCAGCGTTCTAAAAACTGACTCTTTGGAGGCATGGTCTGATTATTCCACCTCTAGTTATTTCCGGTTTTTATGGTATTCTTAGTTACTTTTTATAAATATAAATATAGTTTGGAACACACATACATACACAGACACATATATAACAACTTCTAATTGAAATAGGCATGGCTATGCAGTTTTTCATGTTCCACATTTATTATTTTGATGGTTCCATAATATTTTCTTTTTTTGAGACACAGTCTCGCTCTGTCACCAGGCTGGAGTGCAGCAGTGCTATCTCGGCTCACTGCAACCTCCTCCTCCCGGGTTCAAGCAATTCCTCCATCTCAGCCTCCCAAGTAGCTGGGGCTACAGGCACGCGCCACCACACTCGGCTAATTTTTTGCATTTTTAGTAGAGACGGGGGTCTCACCATGTTTGCCAGACTGGTCTTGAACACCTGACCTCAAGTGATCTGCCTGCCTTGGCTTCCCAAAGTGCTGGGATCACAAGTGTGAGCCACCATGCCCAGGTGGTTCCATAATATTTTATAATGTACTCAACCACTGAGATTGTTTGGAAAATTCTGGTAAGAAGATGGAAATCAAAACTCTTATGCAAACCTCACTGATCCCCTTTTTTGGAATGATTCCTCAAGGCACATTCTTAGGCTTTGGGTTTTCTTTGGCCAAGGGTTAGAAAAGTTTTATATGTCGCTAAATTGCTTACAAAAAGGACACTCTGAATCATTAAAATTGGACCTCTGACTACAAATTATGCTTAAGTGTGCAATATATACAAACAGTAGCCTCCACAAAGGATACTCTTCTCATATTACCTATTAGTGAAAACAGATGTCACGTACTTACTGTTCTGAATGCCATAAATTTCATCAATGAGTCCTTCATATGTCAGCTGAGTGGCAAGAGGTGTTAATAAATCCACATTCCGATCAAGCAACAAGAGATTATCAAAAACAGGAAATATCGAATTCTGGCTTCCTGTAAACTCTCTCTTCATCCTGATCATCATATTGGCCACTTGCTGGAAACAAAACATTGGATGAGGTGGGGCCCCCCTGGGAACGAGCAGATTTCAAAATTTGTCTAAAACCAGAAAGACAATCAAAAAAAGTAAAAAAGGAGAAAAACTGGAAGAGTGCATTGCTTAGAAATAAGCAGCTCTAGAAAAGCACCTTGCTGTTGGCACCCATCCCGACACTTGCACCAAGGCAGCTGCCATTTGCTAATCAGGCATAAAATCAGGTCAGTCTATTCTTGTGATTCGCAGTAGTTATGTTCTATGAAGTCACTGCAAACACTAAATTAGCGAAGATGGAACCACTGTTCCTGGGAGAAACGCAGACTTAGGTTCCTGGGAGCCTCTGGTCTCAACATTTCTGTCAATTGATCAATACATAACCCAGTTTCATACGTGTTTCTGCTTAAAGATGCCTGACTTAACAGAATTGTTGATTACTCACACTGAACTGACAGCCGGCAGCTCTGTGACTCGTGCCTGAACGAAGCGTCTCTGACACATGTAGTGTCTCTGCCAGGCACACCACAGCCTTCTTGTGCACAAGACACCAGACTGCACCTCAGTCCTACGTTTGTGGGCCATTTTAAACAGTGAAATCACCAAAAAAAGTACAAACGTGTGGAAAATATGAGTGAGACTGTGAAAAGTACACTTGTTTGCAGTCTGAGAGCTGAAATGGGAAGGTAGAGTGTCACCTGCCTCAGCTGGGAACATGCGCAGTGGTTACTCAAACTGTCACCACTGTGCACGCCCACAAAAGCACCATGAGTACTGACTTGGAGGCTTGTAAGTGCATTTTAATCAGCAGGCAAATTCGTGAGTACAGTATTCGTAAATAATTAACATGAACTGAATTTGTTTGTAAGGAGCTTCCTGTTCCTCCTCCCTTTTGGGGTGTGAAGGGCCCCTCCTTTACCACCAGAAAACAGCCGGTTCTCACCCGAGCGCATTCTCCTTTCCCAAAGATCTGGGGGATCGTTCCGTACAGAGCTTGCAGGGTCATCAGCCCCTTGGCTGCGTGGTACAGGCTCGTCTGGTCGCCCTCCAGGTAGCACTCCTGTGAGGGAAAAGGCCAATTACTGCCAGGCCATGGGGGCCTCCCAGGGGCCCATCTCTGTTCCTGGGGCTGGGGTGCAGCAACAGACAATAAAATCATTTCCAGTTATTTCACACTGTGCCAGGAAAACTGGGGACTCAAGTTCATTTTCCAAAACCGCTGCCTGTCAGACCAGGCCCTGGGGCTGGCAGCCCGAAGGGTGGGTGCAGCTGTGGAAGCACCTCTCCTGGGCAGAGCCAGGGCTTCTGGGAGAAAACTGTGCACTCAGCATGCCAGCTCTTCTGAATCAGCTATTAAATAACGACAGAAGAACACAGACTTAACACTCAACGATGGGTTCCCATTCACTGGTGAGAGTAAACTCTGGCAGGACATGCTGGGAGAGCGACATACTAACACCCAGAAATGCAAAAGACCACAGGACAGAATACTTTATTGTTTTTACAAAGGATGAGGCAGATTTTCATGACAACTGACAACCGAAGGGCCACAATCTGTTGAGTATGATCTCATTTTATAAAATATATATATTTTTGCATTGAAAAAAGGACCTCCAACTCAACAAACTATCGCAAGGACAAAAAACCAAACGCCGCATGTTCTCACTCATAGGTGGGAACTGAACAATGAGAACACTTGGACACAGGAAGGGGAACATCACACACCAGGGCCTGTCGTGGGGTCGGGGGACGGGGGAGGGATAGCATTAGGAGATATACCTAATGTAAATGATGAGTTAATGGGTGGAGCACACCAACATGGCACATGTATACATATGTAACAAACCCGCATGTTGTGCACATGTACCCTAGAACTTAAAGTATAAAAAAAAGAAAAAAAAGAAAAAAGGACCTCCAAAATACACACAAAACCACCTGGGAAGGCTAGGTGCAGTGGCTCATGGCTGTAATCACAGCACTTTGGGAGGCCGAGACAGGAGGATCGCTTGAGCTCCGGAGTTTGAGACCAGTCTGGGCAACACAGTGAGACCCTGTATCTATAAAAAATCAAATAATTAGCCAGGGATAGTGGCATGCATCTGTATCTGAGCTACTCAGCAGGGTAAGGCAGGAGGATCACTGGAGCCCAGGGGTCTGTGAGGCTGCAATGAGCCACACTCCCCTCTAGGCAACAGAGCAAGACCCCGTCTCTTTTTATTTTTATTTTTTGAAATGGAGTCTCACTCTGTCGCCCAGGCTGGAGTGCAATGGCGCGATCTCAGCTCACTGCAAGCTCCACCTACCGGGTTCACGCCATTCTCCTGCCTAAGCCTCCCAAGTAGCTGAGACTACAGGCAACCGCCACCACGCCTGGCTAATTTTTTCGTATTTTTTAGTAGAGACGGGGTTTCACCACCTTAGCCCGAATGGTCTCGATCTCCTGACCTCGTGACCCGTCCACCTCGGCCTCCCAAAGTGCTGGGATTACAGGCATGAGCCACCGTGCCCGGCCAACCCCATCTCTTTAAAAAAAAAAAAGAGAGAGAGAAAAAAAACCATCTGCGAGGTGAGAGGAGGGAAGCAGTCACTTTTGATACAGGTGGATCAAAACACAGGTTCTAGACTCAGGTTGCCTTGTTCTGAACCCAACGGTGTCACTTACTAGCTGTGCCCTGGGCCAGTTAGAGAATCTCTTTGTGCCTCAATTTATTCATATGTAGAAGGGAGTATAGTCCACATAGGGCAAGGATGAAATGAGAAAAATACATGTAAATCATTTAATCCCAGTACCTGAAACATACAGCAAATGCTCAATAACAGTTAGCTTTTATTTGGAATTATTTGGGTTTTTTACAACCATTATCCACTCATAAGTCAATATGGTACATTTTATCAATTCCCTCCACCCCTACCAACCCAACATGTCCCTGCTGTCCACAGCCAGAAATGAGGCGGCCCTGAGGGTCCAGGGCCAGAGGAAGAGAGAGTGGGGTTGTCACTTGTCAGGCCCTCTGCCCCAGGGAGGTAGGATGGCAGACATGGTGGGGAGCGTTTGGTTATTATTGAGAGTGTCGCCAGACTACTCTTTCAAGTGTGGTGTATTTTAACATTTCCCTGAATACAGCAGACCATCATTGAGAATATGTCAAAAGACACACTTTTTGGCAAAACTACCTAAAACTCCAGATCAGATGAACATTCAAGGGCAAATGACTGAGGGCCAGGCGTGGTGGCTCACGCCTGTAATCCCAGCACTTTCGGAGGCCGAGGGGGGTGGATCATGAGGTTGGGAGTTCTAGACCAGCCTGACCAACATGGTGAAACCCCTTCTCTACTAAAAATACAAAAATTAGCCGGGCGTGGTAGCATGTGCCTGTAATCCCAGCTAGTTAGGAGACTGAGGCAGGAGAATCACTTGAACTCGGGAGGTGGAGGCTGCAGTGAGCCGAGATTGTGCCACTGCACTCCAGCCTGGGCAACAGAGCAAGACTGTCTCAAAAAAAAAAAAAAAAGACATTAAGGAACTCCCCTCCAAATAGCATTCATATTTTACTTAAATTTTTTAAGTTGTATTACTACAAAGACATCTCTTTTACAATATTTTTTAAAAGATGTAAAAGTTAACAACACATTTTAATCTTGGTTGTTTTTCTTTTTTTGAGACAGAGTCTTGCTCTATCGCCCAGGCTGGAGTGCAGTGGGGCAACCTCAGCTCACTGCAACCTCCACCTCCCGAGTTCAAGTGATCCTCCTGCCTCAGCCTCCTGAGTAGCTGGGATCATAAATGCCCACCACCATGCCTGGCTAATTTTTTGTGTTTTTAATAGAGATGGGATTTCACCATGTTGCCGAGGCTGGTCTCGAACCCCTAACCTCAGGTGATCCATCTGCCTTGGCCTCCCAAAGTGCCACCACATCCAGCCCAATACCCTTAACATTTAAATGCACATTTTTTTAACCCCAAAGTCTCACATACCCACACAACAGAATACCTTGTAGTTTGCATAAAAGAGGGAGATTTTATATATGCTGATTTTTATATATACGAATAAAGGCCAAAGTACCTTAAGCAATGTTATCGAGCATTTGACTGGGCAGAACTCTAATTCCCACATTTTACACAGAACAATGACATAGATGATCACAACTGTAACTCAAAACACAGAGAGATCTAGATGTACCTCCTGAAGCCAATCACAGAAATACAATTAACGTCATCTCCATCAAAAATCGGGGTTGACTTTAAAATTAGGCTCTTAGGTCAAAGCTCTTAGCTTTACCATCCAGATAAAGTCCTTTCTTTTTTTTTTCTGCCACTTCCTCTAACTCCCCCAATCCACCCCCCACTCTCCTTTTTTTTTGAGATAGGTTCTCGCTCTGTTGCCCAGGCTGGAGTACAGTGGTGTGATCTTGGCTTACTGCAACCTCTGCCTCCTGGGCTCAAGTGATTCTCCTGCCTCACTCTGCCAAGTAGCTAGGATTACAGGCATGCACCACCACATCCAGCTAATTTTAATTTTCTTTAATTTTTAGTAGAGATGAGGTTTTGCTATGTTGCCCAGGCTGGTCTCGAACTCCTGACGATAGGTGATCTGCCCACCTCGGCCTCCCAAAGTGCTGGGATTACAGGTATGAGCCACCATGTCCGGCCAAAATCCTTTCTTTCTAAACAGCATCTTAGGTGAATGTGCAAAGCCAAAGGCTTGAAATTCTCAGTAGAAAATAGTTCTGGCCAGGCGTGGTGGCTCATGCCTGTAATCACAGCACTTTGGGAGGCTGAGGTGGTGGATCGCCTGAGGTCAGGAGTTCGAGACCAGCTTGGGCCACATGGTGAAACCCTGTCTCTACCAAAAACACAAAAAATTAGCCAGCGTGGTGGCAGGAGCCTGTAGTCCCAGCTACTCAGGAGGCTGAGGCAGGAGAATCACTTGAACCCAGGAGGTGGAGGCTGCAGTGAGACGAGATGGCACCAATGCACTCCAGCCTAGGCAGCAGAGTGAAACTCAGTTTCAAGAAAAAGAAAAAAGAAAATAGTTCTGCCTTTTCTTACAAATCATAAGTAAAATAAACAGGTTATTTCTCCTCTGCACAGGTTTTGTCACTCCAAGAGAGTTTGCTTCGGCTGCTACCAATTCCCATTAAATACACAAATATGGATTAATTAAAAATGAGTATACCATCACAGGTATGTGATAAAGCACATATAGAAAACTGTTAATCCAGAAGATAAGTGCTGGATAGATGGGTGTTCACCGTACAATTTAATTTTTTGGTATATTGAAATTTTCCTATAAAATGTTAGAGGGAAATGTATATTACCATCAGATGGGATTTAGTGTAAGTAAACCACCAGGCAACAAGGTACAAAAGAACCAAGAGGGTTGGGCGCGGTGGCCCACGCCTGTAATCCCAGCACTTCGGGAGGCCGAGGCGAGCAGATCATGAGGTCACCAGTTCGAGACCAGCCTGGCCAACATCGTGAAACCCCCGTCTCTACTAAAAATACAAAAAATTAGCCAGGTGCGGTGGTAGGCACCTGTAATTCCAACTACTCGGGAGGCTGAGGCAGGAGAATCGCTTGAACCTGGGAGGCGGTGGCTGCAGTGAGCCGAGATTGCGCCACAGCACTCCAGCCTGGGGAACAAGAGTGAGACTCCATCTCAAAAAAAAAAAAAGCCGAGAAAGTCCCCTGGTTATAGGATTAGTTGGTGGTGCCACTGACTTCTACTGCCCCAGACTAACTTTTTTATTTTTCACTTTTTCTGTGGCCAGGTCTCACTCTGTCACCCAGGCAGGAGTGCACTGGTGTGATCCCAGTGCCCTGCAGCCTCAACCCCCTGGGCTCAAGTGATCCTTCTGCCTCAGCCTCCTGAGTAGCTGGAATGACAGGTGCACATCACCATGCTTGGCTAATTTTTTGTAAAGACAGGGCCTCACTCTGTTGCCCAGGCTGGTCTCGAACTCCTGGCCTTAAGTGATCCTCCCACCTTGGTCTCCCAAAGTGCTGGGATTTACGGGCATGAACCACTGTGCCTGGCCTATTTTATTTTTTTAAATAAGTTTCATTTTTCCCCCTTTTGTGAAAACTGTCAACAAATTAACTCTTTTAACGAGGTGATCTCTGTAACAACACAATGGGGAAAAGTGATTCGAATAATTTTATGTACTATACCAGCGGTTCTCTAAAGTTCTAGTCTCTACCTTCGAAGTATTTTATTGGTAAGAAGAAAAAAAGGCCAGGCACAGTGGCTCACACCTGCAATCCCAGCAGTTTGGGAGGCTGAGGCAGGCAGATCTCTTGAGGTCAGGAGTTCGAGACCAGCCTGGCCAACATGGTGAAACCCCATCTCCACTACAAATACAAAAATTAGCCAGGCGTGGTGGTGTGTTCCTGTAATCCCAGCTACTTGGATGGCTAAGACAGGAGAATTGCTTGAACTGGGAAGGTGGAAGTTGCGGTGAGCCGAGATTGTGCCACTGCATCCCAGCCTGGGTGACTGAGAATCTGTCTCAAAAACAATAAAAAAAAAAAAAAGTTCTAGTCTCCAGAGCAGGAGCAGCAGCACCAGCAGCAGCAGCACCAGCATCATAAACTCATAAATCAAAGAAACATGGGTAAGTGTGATTACGTTAAAAACATACACACAGCTGAAACTACAAGAAGCAATGTCAAAAGAAATGACAAAGGCAAAAGCCTTCAAAGGGCGCATGTGCAGAGGGGCCTACAAACAAGCTCATTCTCGGCAGCACTGCCTCCAACAGCATAGAGAGGAAAAAAATGCCCTCCAACAGAAAGCTGATTTAATACATTATGTACACCCAAACAATGGAACTCTATGCAGCTTCAAATAAGAATAAACAAGTATTGCCATACGTGGTAGAAAATGACTCAGAGATATTATTAAGAGAAAAACACAACATACCAAAGTGTATACATCATATGCTACTACTTGTACATAAGTGGGGAGGGATTATATACTATGAGCTGTAGCTGCATATAATATCCCCCCCGCCCCAAATTAAAAGAGAAATAGTGATTGCTTCTGGGATAAGGGGCAGTCTGAGAACTGGGGTAAAAAGTAGCTTTAGGCCGGGCACAGTGGCTCACGCCTGTAATTCCAGCACTTTCAGAGGCCGAGGCAGGTGGATCATCTGAGGTCAGGACATCGAGATCAGTCTGGGCAACATGGTGAAATCCCGTCTCTACTAAAAATACAAAAATTAGGCGGGCGTGGTGGTGGATGCCTGTAATCCCAGCTACTTGGGAGGCTGAGGCAAGATAATTGCTTGAACCCAGAAGGCAGAGGTTGCAGTGAGTCGAGATTGTGCCACTGCACTCCAGCCTAGGCAACAGAGTGAGACTCTGCCTCAAAAAATAAAAAATAAAAAATAGCTGGGCGCGGTGGCTCACGCCTGTAATCCCAGCACTTTGGGAGGCCGAGGCGGGCGGATCACGAGGTCAGGAGATTGAGACCATGGTGAAACCTCGTCTCTACTAAAAATACAAAAAATTAGCTGGGCGCAGTGGCGGGCGCCTATAATCCCAGCTACTCAGGAGGCTGAGGTGGTAGAATGGCGTGAACCTGGGAGGCGGAGCTTGCAGTGAGCCGAGATTGCGCCACTGCACTCCAGCCTGGGCAACAGAGTGAGACTCCGTCTCAAAAAAAATAAAAATAAAAAAATTTAAAAAAAGGGCTGGGCGTGGGTGGAAGCTCAGGAGTTTAAGACCAGCCTGGACAACATGGTGAAACCCCGTCTCTACTAATATACAAAAAAATTAGCTGGGCGTGGCGGCGTGTGCCTGTAATCCTAGTTACTTGGGAGGCTGAAGCAGAAGAATTGCTTGAACCTGGGAGGTGAAGGTTGCAGTGAGCTAAGATTATGCCAATGTACTCCAGCCTAGGTGACAGTGTGAGACTCCACCTCAAAAAAAAAGGATTTTCTTCTTTGTCTGCAGAATGGGAGATTTATGAAGACTCAGAAAGCACAATCTAAAAGAACAAAAGTGATATATTTACCTGCTTTAGGGTGAAGGACTCACACTTCTGATTTCAAAGCTTACGGCAAAGCTACTGTAATCACGACAGTACTGGTATAAGGATGGACATACAGACATACAGATCAGTGAAACAGAACTAAAAGACCAAAAACAGACCCTTACATTTGTGGACAATTGATTTTTGACAAGGGTACCAAGACAATTCAATGAGGAAAATACAGTCTTTTCAACAAATAGTGCTGGAACAAATAGATATCCATGTGCAAAAAATGAAACTTGGACCCCCACCTTGCATTATATACAGAATTAACTTAAAATGGGTGGAAGACCTAAACATAAGACGTAAAAAAATTATAAGCTGGGCACGCTGGGTCACGCCTGTAATCCCAGCACTTTGGGAGGCTGAGGCAGGAGGATTGCCTGAGCTCAGGAGTTTGAGACCAGCCTGGGCAACATAGTGAGAGCTGTCTCTTTAAAAAAATAAAAAATTATAGAACTCTTAGAAGGCAACATCAGAGTGAATCTTTGTGATCTTGGGGTAAGCAATGGCTCCTCAGAGATGATACTGAAAGCACAAGTAACAAGAGAAAAACTGGACAAAGGGGATTTCATCAAAATTTAAAACTTTAGTGCATCAAACGACACCAATTTCATCAAGAAAGTGAAAAGAACTCACAGAACAAAAGAAAATACTTGGAAATCATATATCTGATGAGAGACTTGCATTTAGAATCTATTAAGAATTCTTACAATTCTGTAATAAAAATGAGAGAACCCAATTTTAAAAATGGGCAAGTGATCTGAACAGACATTTGCTTAGCTGAAGACAAACAAAGGCCAACAGGCACACGAAAAGATGATCAACATCTTTAAGCATTATGGAAATGCAAATAAAAACTACAATGAGACACCACTTCATATTCAGTAGGATGACTAAATTCAAAGAGTAACAGGCCAGGCATGGTGGCTCACGCCTGTAATCCCAGTACTTTGGGAGGCTGAGATAGGTGGATCACCTGAGGTCAGGAGTTCGAGACCAGCTTGACTAACATGGCGAAACCCCATCTCTACTAAAAATACAAAAACTAGCCAGGCGTAGTGGTGCATGCTTGTAATCCCATCTACTCAAGAAGCTGAGGCGGGAGAATCACTTGAGCCTGGAAGGCAAAGGTTGCAGTGTGCCAAGATCGAGATCGCGCCACTGTACTCCAGGCTGGGTGACAAAGTGACAATCCGTCTCAAAAAAAAAAAAAAAAAAAAAAAAACAGAATAATAAGTGTGTCCATGTGGATATATAACTGGAACCCTCCCACACTGCTGCTGGGAGTACAAACGGTACAGCTTCAGTGCAAAAGAGTTTGGCAGCTCCTCCAAATGTTAAATGCAGAGTTATCACATGACTCAGCAATTCTACTCCTGGGGGGGGGGTGTGTGTGTGTGTATGTATGTACGTATGTATGTATTTATTTATTTTTGAGACAGAGTTTCACTCTTGTTGCCCAGGCTGGAGTGCAATGGCGCGATCTCAGCTCACTGCAACCTCCACCTCCCAGGTTCAAGCGATTCTCCCGCCTCAGCCTCCCGAGTAGCTAGGATTACAGGCATGCGCCACCATGCCCGGCTAATTTTGTATTTTTAGTAGAGACGGGATGTCTCCATGTTGCTCAGGCTGGTCTTGAACTCCCAACCTCAAGTGATCCACCCACCTCAGCCTCCCAAAGTGCTAGGATCACAGGCATGAGCCACCACACCCAGTCTCTACTCCTAGGTATATCTCTAAGAGAAATGAAACCATACATCCACATAAAAACTTTTCACAATGTTCACAGTATCGTGACAGCCAAAAAGTGGAAACAACCCATCAGGTGTCCATCAACTGATGAATGATAATATCGTTACAATGGAATACTATTCAGCAATAAGAAGGAATGAAGGCCTCACGGAGGCTTCAACCTAGATGAACCCTGAAAACATTACACTAAGTGAAGATGCCAGACACAAAGGACCATTTATGTCTTATAGGATTTCATTTCTAAGAAATCTCCAGAATAAGTTCAAAACCAGCCTGGACAACATAATAAGACGCTGTCTCTCCAAAAAATAAAAATAGAAAAAAAAGAAATTAAAAAAAAATTAGCCAGGTGTGGTGGCACATGCCCATAGTTCCAGCTACTCAAAAGGCTGAGGCTGAAAGTTTGTTCAAGCCTAGGAGGTCAAGGCTGCTGTGAGGTATGATCACATCACTGCACTCCAACCTGGGCAAAAGAGTGAGACTCTATCTCAAAAAAAGAAGAAAAAGAAAACTCCAGAATAAGCGAATTCATACAGACTGAACTAGATTAGTGGCTGCCAGAGGCTGAGGGAAGGAAAGACAGGGACAGACTGCTACTGGGCATGGGGATTCTTTTTGGAATAGTTAAAATGTGCCATACTTAGATAGTGGAGATAGTTGCCCAACTTTGTGAATACACTAAAAACTACTGAATTTCGCACCTTAAAGGAGAGAATTTCATGGCATTGTGAGTTTTTTTTTTTTTTTTTTTGAGATAGAGTCCCTCTCTGTCGCCCAAGCTGGAGTGCAGTGGCGCAATCTCGGCTTACTGCAACCTCCACCTCCCAGGTTCAAGTGATTCTCCTGCCTCAGCCTCCTGAGTAGCTGGGACCACAGGGACCCACCACCATACCCGGCTAATTTTTGTATTTCTAGTAGAGACGGGGTTTCCCCATGTTTCCCAGGCTGCTCTCAAACTCCTGATCTCAGGTGATCCACCCACCTCAGCCTCCTAAAGTGCTGGGATTACAGGCATGAGCCACTTAGCTCAGCCAGTATTGTGAGTTATAATAAATAAAGCTATCATTTTAAAATTTAACTACTTTTAATGGGAAGTGTCTACATGATAAAAGACATTATACACAAAGTTAAGCCAGGCACGGTGGCTCACGCCTGTAATCCCAGCAGTTTGGGAGGCTGAGGCGGGCGGATCATGAAGCGGATCCTGGCCAACCAACATGGTGAAACCCTCTCTACTAAAAATACAAAAATTAGCTGAGCATAGTGGCGCACACCTGTAATCCCAGCTACTCAGGAGGTTGAAGCAGAAGAAACCCTTGAACCCAGGAGGCAGAGGCTGCAGTAAGCCGAGATCGTGCCACTGCGCTCCAGCCCGGGCGACAGAGCGAGACTCCGTCTCAAAAAAAAACAAAACAAAACAAAAAACAAAGTTAAAAGACAAGTCACAGACTGGGAAGATACTTGCAGCTTTTACAACCCATAATGATCAACATCCAGAATATACAAAGAATTACTCAAAAAGAAAAAACGGGCAACGAAAATTAATAATTTATTGAACAGAAAATCTTAAACATCAATAAACATATAAAATGGGACTCAGCTTCACAGTAATCAGTACTGTGATATGTTCACACTCATAAACTGGGCAAAAATTAATGCCTGAAGTTAAGGAAATGCCAAACTTACTTTGAACGCACCCTCTGATTCCATGGATAAGAGATCCCCATCGAATGGAATGAGATCTAAGCTGTACTCCTCCCTGTGAATAAAGGATCCCAAGACACCCAGATCCTTCAACCGCTGTTCGCACAACAGGCTACGGCGTGGCACAAACAGAATATGAAAATCTCTCGTTGGGCCTCGTCTATCTTCACTGTAAAGGAAGAAACATTTGTTAGCTCATGAGCTCCTAAGAGTCATGGACCATTTTGCTTTCTTTATCCCCACTGCCTGGCACACAGCAGGCACTAAATAAATGCTGGCTAGATAAATCATATAAATACTGACTCTCAGGCCAGGTGCAGTGGCTCACACCTGTAATCCCAGCACTTTGGGAGGCCAAGGCGGGCAGACCACTTGAGGTCAGGAGTTCGAGACCAGTCTGGTCAAGATGGCAAAACCCCATCTCTATAAAATATACAAAAATGTCCGGGCGCAGTGGCTCACACCTATAATCCCAGCACTTTGGGAGGCCAAGGCAGGCGGATCACGAGGTCAGGAGTTGGAGACCAGCCTGGTCAACACGATGAAACCCCAACTCTACTAAAAATACAAAAAATTAGCCAGGCATGGTGGCAGGCACCTGTAATCCCAGCTATTTGGGAGGCTGAGGCAGGAGAATCGCTGGAACCCAGGAGGCAGAGGTTGCAGTGAGCCGAGACCACGCCACTGCATTCCAGCCTGGGCAACAGAGTGAGACTCCATCTCAAAATAAATAAAAAAATAAAATAAAATAAAAATATACAAAAATTAGCTGGGCATGGTGGTGTGTGCCTGTAATCTCAGCTACTTGGGAGGCTAAGGCAGGAGAATTGCTTGAACCCTGGAGGCAGAGGTTGCAGTGAGCAGAGATCCCACCACTGCACTCCAGCCCGGGCAACAGAGTGAGACTGTGTCTCAAAAAAATAACCAAAAACTGACTCTCAGACCCAAAGTGTTACAGCTGTGCCACTCTCTCTCTCTTTCTTCCCCCTGACAGGAAAGCAGCACTGAGTCCTAGCTAGTACTTTTTAGCATTCTCTTAAACCATTTATGGGGCATTGAAGCTCTCAGGTTGATTGAAATAAGATATGTGTCTCACTAAAAACAAATGGTTCTTCAACCAAAGCAATGCAGCCACAAAGAGTCTTAAATTAAAATGAAAGATCACTCTTGACTCCCAATCCTACTCTCCACAGAGGACTTCCAAAAATAGCCCACATGCTTTTAAGATTTTAGGGGCTGCAACAATCAATTGTACCACAGAGTGCAGACTGGGCTGGGAGCACTTCCTCTATAGACTGGATGCTATATTAAATTTTAATCAGCTCTTGTTGTTGTTTTGTTTTTTTTTTTTTTTTTGCTTATGAAATTCAAGTACATGCAGTATATTTAAAAATAACTGCTGGAGGTTTATTTTTTTAAACTAGGGTCCTTTTTACTGACAGAGGTTTAAGCTTTTGGCTGTCTTGAAAGAATGGGTAGATAGGATGATCCTCCTCTCAAACTGCTGAGAACGACTTCCTAAGTTTCTCATCCTATTTTTAATTTTTGGGGGGTACACAGCAGGCACATGTATTTATGGGGTCCATGAGATGTTTTGATATGGGCATGCAATGTGAAATGAGCACATCATGGAGAATGGGGGGCACATCCTCCCAAGCACTTACTCTTTGAGTTACAAACAATCCAATTACACTCTTTTTTTTTTTTGAGACGGAGTCTCCCTCTGTCGCCCAGGCTGGAGTGCAGTGGCGCGATCTCAGCTCACTGCAACCTCTACCTCCGGGGATCAGATTATCATGCCTCAGTCTCCCGAATAGCTGCGACTACAGGCACAGGTCACCACGCCTGGCTAATTTTTGTATTTTCAGTAGAGACGGAGTTTCACTATGTTGGCCAGGCTGGTCTCGAACCCCTGACCTCAAGTGATCCACCCACCTTGGTCTCCCAAAATGCTGGGATTACCAGTGTGAGCCACTGTGCCCAATCCCACTCTTTAAGTTTAAAAATATGTAATTATTATTAACTATAGTCCCCCTGTTGTGCTATCAAATAGTAGGTCTTATTCTATTTTTTGTTGTACCCATTAACTACCTCCACCTTCCCCCAGCCCCCATCTTCTCTTTTATATTCTTCCATGCCTGTCTTAGTTTTCCAAAAGGCCACCTTGCACTGGCAAGAGTGAAGGTCTTCCATGAGAAGGAGCTCATAAATTAAAAGCATTGTAAGAACCAAATTCTTTTAGATCAAACACAGGCTCTGAGATACCTGAGCACATTTTCAGCAATTATATCCATCAACTCTAGCCTGGGTCTGACAAAAAAAATAATATTCTTGACATCAGCTGCCGGCAAACGATTTCCTTTAAGTGTGAACATTTTTTCCACTTCATGTTCCTAGGCAAACACATACACAAAAGGTTAACAAAAAGACTGAAATTTACCTATCATTTGCAGACTCAGAAATCATAAATACCCCCCATCAAGTGCACATTAATATTTTAATATCATAACTGCTAAAGTACAGAATTATTAATCCCCTAACAAAACCCAAATAGCTCATTTACCTTCAATAGTGAATACTGTGCAATCAGGCCAAAGGGTCCTGTTAGGTATTCATCCCAAACTATTGCCTGTAAGAGGCGAGAAACATTCTCTTATTATAGTTAATATGAGGAATTTTAACAATATCAATAAAAAATAGCCTATCATAAACAGGAGGAATATTTCCTTCAAATTCTGAGTTAAAAAATTTTCTCCTGGTGTTACAAGACTAAAATAATAATAATAATAAAGGAGAAAAAAGAATTTAAAAATTTTGGGGGTTTTGCTGTTATTTTGCTTTTGAGACGGAGTCTTGCTGTGTTGCCCAGGCTAGAGTGCAGTGATGTGGTATCAGCGTACTGCAACCTCTGCCTCCAGGGTTCAAGTGATTCTCCTGCCTCAGCCTCCTGAGTAGCTGGGATTATAGGCACGCACCACCATGCTTGGCCAATTTTTGTACTTTTTGTAGAGATGAGGTTTCACTATGTTGCCCAGGCTGGTCTCAAACTCCTGACCTAAGGTGATCCACCTGCCTCATCCTTCCAAAGCGGTGGGATTACAAGTATGAGCCACTGCACGCGGCCAAATAAAAAAAATTTAATTACCTCTGACCACATTCATATCTTTAGTCTAAAGAAAAACAGCATCCAGGGCAAGTGATGCTACTGTTGGTCCTGAGAAAGGAGTTAATCACTGTCCTGAACAGAAAGAAGGAATTTTAGTTTCTTGTATATCTGTGTCATGGTATTATTGAGCCATATGGAAATTGTCAACTATACAAAATTAAAACCTACGATATAGGTATTACAAATCTTATTTTGGCAAAAGAAGTTTTTTGTTTTTTTTTTTTTTGAGACGGGGCAGAGGTGGAATCACAGCTCACTGCAGCCTTGATTTCCTGGGCTCGGGTGATCTTCCCATCTCAGCCTCTGGAGTAACTGGGACTACAGGTGTGTGCCACCACATCACGCTAATTTTTGTTTTAGTAGAGATGAGATTTCGCCATGTTGCCCAGGCTGGTCTCCAACTCTGGGCTCAAGCGATCTACCTGCCGTGGCCTCCCAAAGTACTGGGATTACACTGCACTTCCTCTTCCACCACACCTGGCCAAAAGAGAAAATTCTTAAAAGCTCAGTAAATTTAAGTAACTTTCCAAGGCCTGATGGAGACCTTGGACCATACAGAGTGAAAGGGAGTGAGGACTCCAACCTAGGACTTTTTTGACACCATGAGTCATTGCTCTGGGTCCCTATGAGTATTTCTACTGCTAAACTCCAGTATCATTTCTTTTTCTTAAATTATTTATTTAAATAATTGTACGTTAACATTTAGTTAAAAGAAATAATACAGAGCAAGCCCCTGTACACTTTGCTCAGTTTCCTCCAGGGGTAACATATTACAACCAGGATATTGACATTAATACAATCCACGATGTTATTCAGATTTCAGCATCCTTTGCTGAATTGAAACTAGGACCCTATGATGTAGCCTGCTTTCTTCTCTCAAAGGCTGCTAGCACCCACTCTACCTCTTGGGGTTCTGTTCTCTACAAGATTGAGGCTCCCCAGTTCGACTTTTCACAGTTGTACTGTCAGTAGCTTAGGATGACTGATAAACCCTAAGGGGATGAAGGAGAGGTGACACTATTTAAAAGAAATCCTGTAAAATCTCTGATCTAGTTCCTGACTCCCTTGTGAAAAGGGTGCTACTAGAGAAGTTATACTATTTTAGGAGGCCAGGTTAAAAGCCCAAATGATTACAACTTCTCTCATAACACGCGTGAGCAGCAGGTTGCAAGGTGCTGGTGTTTCAAGAGTGCTTCTAAGGTACGATTTGTACTGACACGTATGATCCCTGTAATGAATGGACACTGGACCACCACATTCTTGGACCGCTCACCCGTCCGGTGCCTCGGCAGGCAGCGGAGGAAACACCTGACGTAAACCAGCTCATCAGCTGCTGGGCTATCGCAGTGGCTTACTCTGCTCTCACAAAACAGTCGCGGTGCCACTCCGGCTCCAGGCTGTACGCCCAGGGCCCTCCCCCCGCTTCATCGCTACCGCCTGCACAGGGGTGCAGGTAAAAGTGCCCTGAGGCTCGCCTCCTTGGAAGCCCCGGGGACCTCGTAAACCGCGAACTCAGGCGGTCAGGGAACGGATTAAGCCAGGCCGGACCAGGGGAGGCGAGGGCGGTGTCGCTGCCTCCCGCCCCTCACCTTGCTTCCTGCGCACTTGTCCAGGAACTCGCGCAGCTCGCGACGCACCGCCTCGCGCAACACGTTTAGGTTCACTCGCCCGTAGGACAGGTGAGCCGCCATCTTGCCCCACCACCCCCTGCTCCACAATGCCAACCGCGGCCGCAGGTTCCAACGGGAGGCCCACGGACGCAGTCACGTGACCAAATGTCCACGTGACCGGTGTGGCTGCGCACGCCAAGCCGGAAACCGGAATCTGCCGGGTTCGGGTTCTACCTACTCTGGCCCTAGTGTCCACCTCGTTCTTCTACCCCGGTGGTTGTTCAGATTCTCGCCAAGACCCAGAGCGCGTTTCAGAGTCTGGTCACTCCAGGAGTCGTCGGGCGCTGAAAAGCGATTTTAAAGATCTGGAGTAGACCGGGCGCGGTGGCTTACGCCCGTAATCCCAACACTTTAAGAGGCCGAGGTAGGAGTGATCGCTTCAGGCCGGGAGTTTGAGACCAGCCTGGGAAGACTTCGTCTCAAAAAAAAAAAAAGACACTCTCTCGTCCCTTTTAAAAATCGCGAATTTTTATTTGCAGCAAAGGTACTTGCTGTAAGATGATATCTTAAGGATAAACTTGGATAGGAAAAAAAACATTTTTTTTTGAGACAGGGTCTCGCCCTGTCGCCCAGGCTGGAGTGCAGTGACGTGATCATAGCTCACTGCAGCCTCCTCCTCCCGGGCTCAAGTGATCTTCCCACCTCAGCCGCCTGAGTAGCTGGAACCACAGGTGCGCGCCGCCACCCACTGCTCAAATCTTTTAAATTATAGCAGTCAGAAGTTTCTTAGCTTTGCACTAAAATCAAGGCTGTTTTAATTTGTGAGCTAAAATGTATCAATATGGTGAGGAGTCGAGGGAATCTTGAGTGGACTTTTTTTTTGGGGGGGGGGTACTCCCTAACAGACTTTTACAGCGACATGACATTTCACACAAATAGTATTGCTTCTGGAATCCAGGTCCCACCACTTGCCTCAGTAAAATTCCATGTTACCTCTGAGTTGTAGTGAGGATCAATGAGGGTATGAATTTCATCGTGTAGTCCACGTGAAAGGCTTAGCTGGGTGCCTGGAACTTAATTGCTCAATAAACTATTAATATTAGTAGGATATATGCGTTTTGATACTTTGGGGTGGAAATGGGCCTTTGGGATCTGGTCAAAGACAAAAATTTCCTTCTTTGTGTGCATAGCTTCCTTTTTCTTTTTTCTTTTTTTGAGACGGAGTCTTCCTCTGTTGCCCAGGCTGGAGTGCAGTCGTGCGATCTTGGCTCACTGCAATCTCTGCCTCCTGGGTCAAGCGATTCTTCTGCCTCAGCCTCCCAAGTAGCTGGGACTACAGGCGCGCGCCACCACGCCTGGCTAATTTTTTGTATTTTTAGTAGAGATGGGGTTTCTCCATGTTGGCCAGGCTGGTCTCAAACTCCCGACCTCATGATCCGCCTGCCTCGGCCTCCTTCAGCATCTTCTATACACTTTACATTATGAAGCACTTATCATAGAGTCTGAGCAAGCAGAGTGTTATTTGTGGATGGTGCAGAAAAGGAGCCACTCAACCAAAACTTCTGTTCTCAGTTTGATTCCAGCAAGGACATTTAGATTGTAATAATTTAACACACATGGAGGCCGGACGCGGTGGCTCACGCCTGTAATCCCAGCACTTTGGGAGGCCGAGGCGGAAGGATCACGAGGTCAGAAGATCGAGACCATCCTGGCTAACACGGTGAAACCCTGTCTCTACTAAAAATACAAAAAATTAGCCGGGCATGGTGGCGGGCGCCTGTAGTCCCAGCTACTCGGGAGGCTGAGGCAGGAGAATGGCGTGAACCCTGGAGGCGGAGGTTGCAGTGAGCCGAGATCTCACCACTGCACTCCAGGCTGGGCGACAGAGCGAGACTCGTCTCAAAAACAGAAACAAAGCACACATGGAAACGCTTCCATGCTTTAGTTCTCAATCTGGTTTTCAAGGTGTTTCTCAGCCTCAACAGAGTTTTGTTTTGTTTTTTTTTTGTTTTTTTTTTTCTGAGATGGAGGCTCACTCTGTCACCCAGGCTGGAGTGCAGTGGCGCGATCTCGGCTCACTGCAAGCTCCGCCTCCCAGGTTGCGGCCATTTTCCTGCCTCAGTCTCCCCAGCAGCTGGGACTACAGGCGCCCGCCACCATGCCCGGCTAATTTTTTGTATTTTTAGTAGAGACGGGGTTTCACCGTGTTAACCAGGATGGTCTCGATCTCCTGACCTCGTGATCCGCCCGCCTCAGCCTCCCAAAGCGGTGGGATTACAGGCGTGAGCCACCGCGCCCAGCTTTCTTTTTTTTTTTTTTAAATAGAGATGGGGTTTCCCTATGTTGCCCAGGTTGGCCTCAAACTCTTGGGTTCCAGCTATCATCTGGCCTCAGCCTCCAGAGTAACTGGGACTACAGATGCCTGCTACTGCTCCTGGCTGATAATACACAATTTTTTTTCTATATACAGACTCACAGCCAAGAGAATGCATCATTTTAACGCCTGTGAGAATAAAAGTTGTGTTCAGCAGGCCATGTCATGAGCTGTTAAATGAGGGTATAACTTGCTCTAAGAGGTGAAATGCCCCAGATTAGTGAAATCTCAAGGATGTGTAACTAAGACTAGGATAATAAACTATCCCCAAGCAGGATCAGGATGCTACAAAATGATGAAGTAACAACAGGTGCTTTTATAGACCAGGAGAGACAATGCTATACTGCTGTAGTTACCCTACAAACACTGCAGACTTGTTTAGTCTTTTAATCACCTAAGGTCAGTACCAAAGTTGAGAACTACTGTGTTTTAATGTATTATCTAGGTAGAAGCAATGTTCTTATTCAAGCACTAACTGCTTTGGAAATACCTACCTATGGGTGAGTCCTTGGGTCCTGACGCTGGCTGCCTACTTGGCAATGACTCCCAACCTTTCTTCAGTCTTCAGTACCTGAATACTGTCCTTCCCACCAACTTCCCCACCCCAGCTCTCTCACCACCCTTTCCTTGCATACCTCATCCAGACTCGAAACATAACTGAATCTACAGGTTTTAAGACCCTTCTCCATATCCCACCCACTGTCCAGTCTCCATCCTTGGGTTCTTCCAAGATGTTTTATAAACATCTGTTTTAACAGATGTTAGGTGAGGCATGGTGGCGCATGCCTGTAATCCCAGCACTTTGGGAGGCTGAGGTGGGCAGATCACCTGAGGTCAGGAGTTCAAGACCACCCTGGCCAACATGGTGAAAGCCTGTCTCTACAAATACAAAAATTAGCCGGGCGTGGTGGCACACGCCTGTAGTCCCAACTACTTAGGAGGCTGAGGCAGGAGAATCGCTTGAACCTGGGAGGCAGAGGCTGGAGTGAGCCAAGATCGTGCCACTGCGCTCCAGCCTGGGCAACAGAGTGAAACTGTCTCAATAAATAAAAAATAAATAAAAATTTAAAAAATTAGCTGGGCATGGTGGCATGCACCTGTGGTCCCAGCCATTCAGGTGGCTGAGGTGGAAGAATTGCTTGAGCACTGGAGGTGGAGGTTGCAGTGAGCCGAGATTGCACAACTACACTCTAGCCTGAGTGACAGTGAGACCCTGCCTCAAAACCAAGAGAAGCATGTTCAAAGGCATAGCACTCAATTGGTTCAGTATCATTTTTGTAAATATTATACGGACTTTTCAATTTGCAAGACTTCATGGATGAATAGATAGTTGGCACCACATGGTGCCACATTGATTTTTATCAGGTAATTATTTTTGTCAGGTAATGTGGGGTGATACAGTAATGGATAACAACTGCAGGTACGTTATGCTAAATGTGTCATGAAACACTTTAAGAAGGACAGAAAGACATACCAAAGAAAAATGACAGTGTCTCACTCTGTTGCCTAGGAGTGCAGTGGCACAATCATAGCGCACTGTAGCCTCTTAACTCCTGGGCTCAAGCAATTCTCCCACCTCAACCTCCCCAGTAGCTGGGACTACAGGTGTGTGTCACCACGCTTGGCTTTTTTTTTTTTTTTTTGAGATGGAGTCTCGCTCTTTCGCCCAGGCATGGAGTGCAGTGGCACGATCTCGGCACACTGCAAGCTCCGCCTCCCGGGTTCACGCCATTCTCCTGCCTCAGCCTCCCAAGTAGCTGGGACTACAGGTGCCCACCATCGCGCCGGCTAATTTTTTGTATTTTTAGTAGACGGGGTTTCATCGTGTTAGCCAGGATGGTCTCGATCTCCTGACCTCGTGATCCACCCGCCTCGGTCTCCCAAACTGCTGGGATTACAGACGTGAGCCACCGTGCCAGGCCTATCAATTTCTTAAAAACCATTTAGTAACAAGACTGCAGTAGAAATTGCTATATGAATGTATAGGGTTTGCTCATTTGAAGTAAAACCATTATGACAAACCTGAGAATATCAATTTACTGCCATTAGCAAAAAAGAATAACCATTTATTGGCTGGGTGAGTACAGCTTGCACCTGTACTCCCAACACTTTAGGAGGCTGAGATGGGAGGATCACTTGAACCAGTTCAAAACCAGCCCGGGCAACATAGGGAGACTCACTCTGTACAAAAAATTAAAAATTAGCCAGGTGTTGTAATCCTAGCACTTTGGGAGGCCGAGGGAGGCGGATCACGAGGTCAGCAGATCGAGACCATCCTGGCTAACACGGTGAAACCCTGTCTCTACTAAAAATACAAAAAACTAGCTGGGCATGGTGGCGGGCACCTATAATCTCAGCTACTTGGGAGGCTGAGGCAGGAGAATGGCGTGAACCCGGGAGGTGGAGCTTCCAGTGAGCCGAGATCGCACCACTGCACCCAGCCTGGGCGACAGAGCGAGACTCCGTCTCAAAAAAAAAAAAAATTGACCAGGTGTGGTGGCACTTGCCTGTAGTCCTAGCTACTTCGGAGGCTGAGGCAAGAGGATTGCTTGAACCAGGAGTTGGAGGCTGCAGCAGTCCATGATTGTGCCACTGTATTCCAGCCTGGGCAACGGAGTGAGACCCTGTCTCAAACAAAACAAAACCCGCAAAACAAAAAAGGAATAACCATTTATTAAAGCAGATACAGAACACTCGTTTGGCCAAATTTTAATACTGCTTTACATGTTTTCTGTTTGTGAAACAATTCGTATTACATTTATAACCAAAAATTTCAACTGGTAACAGATTTAATATTCACTGTCAAACACACAGTTGATAATCTTGAGGGGAAAATACATCAAAGGCATATATACAATTATAGAAGTTCTTATTGTACATGTAGCATGGAAGATACATTTTATTACTTTTTACATATTCCAGAAGACATTCAAATGAAGATAAATAGATTCAAACTGGTCAATAAACTGTTCTGGTGCTTTGAGGTCCTTCATTTTCTTTTTTGTGATAAGAAAATCCAAAATTATTAATGTTGAATTTCTCATCGTACATTCATCTAAAAACAGTAAAAAAACTTGTAAAGGAAGATTGTAGATTGGTTATTTAGGTGTTTTATACTGGCTTATTGTTAATTGACTGCTGGGGATAACTGCTAAGAGAAGGAAAAAAGATTGGAGAAAATTCCTCCAGTTATTTAAATCTGGTTAAGAAATAAAAGGAAAACAAACAAATGAAAATGGTTGCAAAGCCACATGATGCTATGTCTGGCCTAGTCTGTTATGTCCTAATGATCATTTTAAGTGTTTTCTTTTTCAAAAAGGTAAATATCCAAAAAGAAAGACACATTGTGTATGTTTTTTTCCCAAAATATAGATTTTTAAAAAATATATACATATAATATATAGAAGCTGAAATTATGCAAAACTAATAAACAAAACACCACAGTAGATTAAGTGGGTGCAGCATATAGATTATAAAATGTCCCCACAGCAGTTTGGGGGCTTTCCCCTCCCTTTACCTGCTTCATGATTTTATAATCACACCTAAGTATTATCACGCCTGAAATAAAGGCACTACTGATAACAGGTAGTGCAAAGAGCTCAGATATTTCTTTGAATAAGAATAAAATACTTTAAATGAGTAGATGAAAATGCAAAATGGCACATTTTTTCAACTCATTCCAGTGTCAAAGCTTAACCAAAAAATCTAAATATACAAATGCAGCCTGGAAATATCTTAGTGCAAATATGAAAAGTAACGGCATAATTTAAAGTTACTTAAATAAGGTATTGTGAGAGTAGGGATTTTTCTACGAGGTCGGGGGACAATAAATGTAATGGCATCTGGCGCAATGTCTTCAAACTTAAAAATCAAGAAAACAAAATTCGAGGTGAAAACTCACCTACTAAATACTTATTATTCTAACTCATAAGGGGAGACTAAAGGGCAATTTGTTGAAGATCAAAATATTTTCCTAGATTTGCTGACGGGGTAAAAAATAACATGAGTTCTCCTGAAGTCTGCACACACAATGCTGGTGTTACGTTGTGTCAATGCGAGTGCGTCTGAGAAAGCCCAGTTCTCCACTTGAGGCTTCATCAGAAGGTTTCGTCGTCATTGCAGTTGGTGGCCCAGTGTCCAAACATCTCACAGATTTCACAGTATGGGCGTTCCTCGCCCCGACTGCCATGGTGTGTGGAATGGGGAGGGTCCTCTGACATCTGTGCCTGGGTAGGACAATCTTCTGTGTCGTGGAGATCAAAGCAGTCACAAATGTCACAGAAGAGGCGAGGTTTCTTCTTGGACTGTTTCTCCTGATCATCACTACAAATGTAAATATGTGAAATCAGAAAATTTATCACAAGAAAACTGAAGAGACAAGAACACTTGCAAAGAATTTAAAAAGCAAGCAAGAACTAATTATGGCCAAATCTGTGAGCCTCCAGTATAAGTAGTGCATTATTCCACATTTAAAGTGTCTTTTTTATTTTTGAGATGGAGTCTCACTCTGTCACCCAGGCTGGAGTGCAGTGGCATGATCTTGGCTTACTGCAATCTCTGCCTCCTGGGTGCAAGCAATTCTCCTGCCTCAGCCTCCCAAGTAGCTGGGATTACGGATGCGTGCCACCCCACACAGCTAATTTTTTTGTATTTTCAGTAGAGATGGGGTTTTGCCAAGTTAGCCAAGTTGGTCTCGAACTCCTGACCCCAGGTGATCTGCCCACCTCAGCCTCCCAAAATGCTGGGATTACAGTCGTGGCCACCACGCCAGCCTCACATTTAAAATTTTCATGTCAAACCATTTGTAGTCTCCTCTCACTAGCTTGCCAGATTTATGGAAATCTATTTATGGCAAAGGAACCACAAAACATTTGGTTTTTTTGTTGCAGCTAATTACAATCCCCTAGAGAAGCTCACTTTAAAAACATATTTATTTTGATGAAACTAAGGTTCCAATCAGTATGGCTTTTTCTGAGACACCATCTTGCTCTGTCACCCAGGTTGGAGTACAGTGGTGCAATCTTGGCTCATTGCAACCTCCACCTCCAAGGCTCAAGTAGTTCTCCTGCCTCAGCCTCCCAAGTAGCTGGGATTACAGGCATGCAACACTACGCCTGGCTAACTTTTGTATTTTTAGTAGAGACAAGGTTTCACCATGTTGGCCAGGCTGGTCTCGAACTCCTGACCTCAAGTGATCCATCTGCCTCGGCCTCCCAAAGTGCTGGGATTACAGCAATCAGTATGTCTTCATATGAAATACCTGTCATAATTGTTTAGGTCATCCCCGTTCCCATTCAGGGCTGCTTCTGACATCATCTCCACCTTCATCTTGAGGTCTTGATTCTTCCTTTGAAGGTCCACTATTACCGAATTTAGGAAATCAATCTGATTTGTTAAAAAAAAAAAAAAATGTGTAAAATATCAAGAATATATATAAGCGGGGGCATCAAGAAGTCATGAAGTTTATACCTTTAAGCTCTGGCGGCAAAGTGTGCAGAAGGGGCCAACAGTGGCTATTAGGAACCCATGCTTTTCACTCTCCCGGAGGACAGGCATGCTGAGATCGTGTGAGTCAAGAGCTGAACTTAAATGAGGCCATGTCTAGGTGGTAAGGCTATGGCAGTTTCTTTTACCTCCTCACACCTTTCAGATTTCTTCAAATGTTCCTTACTGAGGAGATGCTATTTTATATTTTAAAAAAACATTTAAATTACACTTCATTGAATGTTTCTAGGTGTAACATGGGTAAACTTCATTTGTTTTTAAGGCAAATGAAATTATTCTTTTTTTTTTCCTCGCTCTGTTGCCAGGCTGCAGTGCAGTGGCAGGATCTCGGCTCACTGCAGCCTCTGTCTCCTGGGTTCAAGCAATTCTACTGTCTCAGCCTCCTGAATAGCTGGGATTACAGGCGTGCGCCACCATGCCTGGCTGATTTTTGTATTTTTAGTAGAGACGGGGTTTTACCATGTTGGCCAGGATGGTCTCAAATTCCTGACCTCAGGTGATCCACCCACCTCGGCCTCCCAAAGTGCTGGGAATGCATGTGTGAGCCACGGTGCCAGGCCATGTATTTATTTATTTATTTATTTATTTATTTATTTATTTATTTATTTATGAGACAGAGTCTCGCTCTGCTGCCCAGGCTGGAGTGCAGTGGCTCGATCTCAGCTCACTGTGACCTCTGCCTCCCAGGTTCAAGTGATTCTCCTGCCTCAGCCTCCCGAGTAGCTGGGACTACAGGCGCGTGCCACCAAACCCAGCTAATTTTTGTATTTTTAATAGAGACGGGGTTTCATCATATTGTCCAGGATGGTCTCAAACTCCTGACCTCATGATCTGCCTGCCTTGGCCTCCCAAAGTGTTGGGATTACAGGCGTGGACCACTGTATCCAGCTGAAATTATTCCTAAACATCTAAATCTGTGGGTTGGTGGAGTGCTATTGATTCATGAAAAAATATAAGAAACATTTTTTTAAATAGGAAAAAAAAAACTTGCATTCTCCAGAAGTCATAATCTTATATTTCTGAATATATGGGCACAAGTTTGTTTTCATTCTACCACATAAAAAATATTGGCCGGGCACGGTGGCTCATGCCTGTAATCCCAACACTTTGGGAGGCGGAGGCAGGTGGATCACCTGAGGTCAGGAGTTCGAGACCAACCTGGCCAACATAGTGAAACCCTGTCTCTAGTAAAAATACAAAAATTAGCTGGGTGTGGTGGCTTATCCCTGTAGTCCCAGCTACTCAGGAGGCTGAGGCTGGAGAATCGCTTGAACCCAGGAGGCGGATGTTGCAGTCAGCCATGACTACACCACTGCACTCCAGCCTGGGCAACAGGGCAAGGCTCCATCTCAAAAAAAAAAAAAAAAAAAAAATACACACACACACACACACACACACACACACACACACACACACACACACACAATGCATAAAAAGGTTAGTTCTTCCATTAAACTCTACAATCCATCCAGGACTTTTCTGTTCTGCAGATTTGAAAAAGTCACATGGAAATTTCCTTCAGACTGTCATTTATCAACTGACTGGTAATGGTGGAGCAATAAGTAAACATGTCCTCAGGGAAAATGGAGAAGGCTAAAGCTCCCTCCCAACCAAGGAGAGACAGTCAGGCACACCAACGAGGCGGTGTTCAGGTACCACCCAGAGGGAGAGTGCCCATGCCAAGAGCCCTGGGGCAGCGGGGACAACAAGATGGCCAACAGGAGGCACCGCTCTTGTCCCGAAGATTTCCTTTCAATCGAAGGGCACTATGACTTAAAAACAAAAAATTTCTTCCTTCTTCTACAAATCATAAAAAGGTCTCATTTCTCTAAATTGAAAGATCCCACTTTACAATACTTAAAATATATATAGATATATACACACATATACATAAATATTTTACTTTTTAAAGAAATATTAGGTCTTTTTCTCCAGCTGGGGAGTTATGAAGCAAAGTTAGCAATCACTGCAGTCCTTCTCTGCAGCATATCCCAGCATCATGGAGGCCACCTCTGAAGGCAGACCTACTGAGTCTATCTTCACTTCTCAAAGTGCATTTTCTAAGTCATTATCGTGTTAAGAGCTCCATTTCAGGAAGAAGAAAAAGCCACAAAATGGACGTAAGTATAGTGGGAAACCACACACACACACACACACACACACACACACACACACACACACACACACCCCCCTGCACGCAAATTAGGAAACATGAAACGAACCATTTGCTGATTGGAAGAAAAGTGTTGTCAGCAGCAGATGAAACATACCGAAGCAGAAAGGAAGGGGGAAGAGAAGACACTGTTAGTTATTAAGCCCAGTAGACATACAAAGAGGACAATGCTAATCCATAGTAAGTTTGTACAATGTTGAATCATTTCGTGCCCCTCAAAGGAGGTGTCTGGCAACTAAAATCTCAAGGTGAGTTTTTCTTTTATTTAAATATAAAATGTGGCTTTTGTACTTTTGAATTTTGAACATGACTAATACATACAAAGTATATTAAAAGATGGATGTTTGTTGCTATATATAATTATATTTCCAAGTACAGAATAGTTTGCCTTTATATAATCCCTTTTTACAAATTTTTGTTTGTTTTGAGACAGGGTCTTGCTCTGTCACCCAGCTTGGAGTGCCCATGTTGCACAGGCTGGTCTCGGGCTCGAGCGATCTGCCTACCTTGGCCTACCAAAGTGCTGGGATTGCAGGTGTGAGCTGCTGTGCCCAGGCCCCCCACCCCACCTTTTTTTTTCTGAGACAGGTTCTTGCTTTGTCAGTCAGGCCTAAGTGCAGTGGCATGATCATGGCTCACTGCAGCCTCAACCTTCTGGACTCAAGTGATCCTCCTGCCTCAGCGTCTGGGTAACTGGGACTACGGGAGCATGGCACCATGTCTGATTAATTTTATGTTTTGTAGAGATGGGGTCTTGCCATTGTTGCTCAGGCTGGTCTCGATCTCCTGATCTCAAGCAGTCCGCTTGCCACAGCCTTCCAAAGAGATGGAATTATAAGCGTGAGCCACTGCACCTGGCCCAGGCCCTTAAAAAATTTTTTTTAATTAATTAATTGTTTTGAGACAGGGTCTTGCTCTGTCACTCGGGCTACAGGATTTTTTTTTTTTTTTTGTAGAGATGAGGTCTCGCTATGTCCAGGTTGGTCTCAAACTTTTGGGCTCAAGCAATCATCCTACCTTGGCCTCCCAAAGTGCTGGAATTACAGGGATGAGCCACCATTCCTGGCCTAATCCCATTTTTAGTTTAAAACTAAAGTTGTTTTGTTAATTTTCGCTTTAAGAGACTGAGTTTTTAAGAAACCAGTCTTTTTAAGGATAAGATGAGTAACAAACCCTTTGACAGAGCAATTCTACTTCTAGGAATTCATCCTGCAGAAATACTAACATATAAAATGACAGCTGCCCAAGATAATTCCTTACAGCATTGTTTATAATACACCCAAAGGATCAGAAACATCCCAAGGGTCATTGTCAACCAATAGGGAACTGACTAAATTATAGTAAATCCACATAATGGAACACTACCTAGCTATAAAAAAGACAAGTGCAGAACCGTTTATGTAGCCTGCCATTATTTATGTTAAAAAAAAAAAAAAGGGAGGGAAGACTGTATTTAGTGCTGGCTTATATACACATTTAAAAAAATCTCTGAAAAGGAAAGACACTAATAACAGTAATTAACTGTTTGCAGGGTTGGGAACTGGGCAGAAGACACAGAAGGTTTGGAGGAAGACATTTAATGTATATATTTTTAATTCTGTTTAATGTTTGGACTAGAGGAATGTATTACCCATTCAAAAGACTGAATGATACAAACCCCATCAAATGAGAAGGAAAATAAACCAAAAGATACAATGATTTTGAAAAATAGCAAAAAAGTAAAGCAATAAGGCAGGAACATTACCTGACTCTCCTGGGCTCTTTCATCCTCGTCTGCCTGAGTGTCCGTATTACCTTATATTTGAGGAAAAAAAAAAAAAAAAAAAAAAACAAGTGGAGGGAGAATATATGTATATTTTTAATCACAATCTAAACTGCAGTGAAAGGGCCTGTGTTCAAAACTCATTTTCCTGTGGACTTCCCAGATGCACCACTTTGAGCACATGTGGATGAGTTCCTGTCCCCTTGCGGGACCCTACAGGGTCTCACAGACACCAGCCCTGCCCTTCATGTGCTCTCCCTCAGGCCTGCTAACTCCTGGGTAAGGATGCCTGTCACGTCCATCTGAATGTACAGAGGCAATCCACCCTTCTTCACAAAAGGGACCACCTCTTCTCCTGCACTGTTATGTACTTTAAGACCCCCCAGTCTGGATGGCAGCAGGCAGCCATCATAGTAGGTTTGTGACAATATCGCCAGACCACAAGAAGGCCCAGGAACGGGGATGGCAGGCACGTGGGATTAGCCCTCGATTGAGTAAGTGGTGGAAGAGCTAAGGAGAGTCAGGCTCAGGGCAGCATGAGAGCTGTCTTCGAAGAGCATCTCTACTAGAAAGGGCTCCTTGGGAGGAGGCGCGGTGTACAGAGAAGCACTGGGCAGGCGCCCTTTACCTGAGGAGCTGCTGAGCTGCCTCTTGTTTTCTTTGAGTTGAAGCTCCAAGTTCTTTACCTTGAGCTCAAGCTTCACCTTATCAGACTCTAGAGTCTGAACAACTGAATGCAAGGACTTGGCAGAGGCGTTTTCTCCCCTGAGCACTGTGACCTGAAACACAGTTGTTTAGCTTAGGCTGGGGGTATGAACAAAAGGAGGCCGCGTGAAAGCTCGTCCACCCTGGGCGGTCCTCTACCTCATTTCTCAGTTTCTCCAGCTCGGCATCCTTTTCTGTGAGTAAGGCACTAGTTATGCTGATGGATTTCTGCAAGGAAGCTTTCTCTTCATCTGCGTCTTTGATGAACTTGGATTCTCTAAAAGACCAAAGAGTTAAAAGTTCCACAAATCAACCGAAAGACTGGTCAGTGTACAACTGTTCTAGAACAAACACATAATTAATGTTAGTTAATGTAAAAAAAAAAAAAAAGCATAACAGGGAAGTTTTACAGGGAGTTAAGGTCATTATGCTCACAAAATTTTACTTGAAATTTTACTTACTGTGAGGGGAGAAAAAGTTTACCTATGCATAGACATGCCACAGTCTGCATGTGATTGTATCCATTTGAACTTAAAGAAACAAGTTAATAAATTTGGAAGAGGTAGAATTAAAAAAGAAAAAACGGTTGCACCCTCCCCAATATTCTACTAAAATCTAACCCCCGTGCTGAATTTTGTTAATTCTTGAATAAATTATTACCAAGCAATAACGACAATTAAAATACACACATGCAAAGCAGTTATACAGATGTCATGCAGAGCAGCTTTATGCTGGAAATATCAATTGGTTCTCACTAATTTCAGTAACTTTTGTAGCAAGTTCCAAGAATGGGTGTTTAAGATGTCATGGGCCAAAACAGTAGTAAAGATTATTATTATTACTCAAACTGAAGGATTACTACTTTCCAGCCATGGACTCTGAAGAGGACATTAAATTAGTTCACAGAAATTAATGGTAATTACATAAAGGCTAGAACAGAAAATGTTAAAATGGTTTTCTCAGGTGCAGAATGAAAGCATGGGGAGCCTGGAAGGAGAAATTCAGAGCGCCTGGTTTATGTTCTTGGCCTGACTCAGCACTTGGTTATCAGCATAGGGCGGGGATGAGGCCTTTAATGAGAGGGTTGTGGGAGTGGGAAGAGAAAGGGAAAGATGGAGGAGGAACAGGGAGGGATGCAGGAGACAGTGAAAACAGCCCGAAGAGCATGTGTTTACATATGTGTACCTATTTAAAGTTGTGGGGTTTTTTATTTTTATTTTTGACAGAGTCTCGCCCTGTTGCCCAGGCTGGAGTGCAATGGTGCTATCTCTGCTCACTGCAACCTCTGCCTCCCGGGTTCAAGCGATTCTCCTGCCTCAGCCTCCTGAGTAGCTGGGATTACAGGTGCCCGCCACCATGCCCAGCTAATTTTTGTATTTTTAGTAGAGATGGGGTTTCACCATGTTGGTTACCAGGCTGGTCTCAAACTCCTGACCTCAAGTGATCCGCCCACCTCAGCCTCACAAAGTGCTGGGATTACAGGCATGAGCCGGCCATACTGAAAGTTTATGCATTTTAAAATGCCAAGGTCATTAAATACAAGAAAAGGCTGAGGAACTGTCACATACAGAGAAGACAAAGGAGATATGACAACTAACTGCAAGGCAGGATCCTAGTTTGGATGCTGTAACACAAAGGGACATTAGTGAGGAAACTGGTGAAATCTGAATGAAGTCCCTTGTTTCATTTGAGAGTATGCTGCTCATGGTAATTTCTCAGTTTTGCTGAGTGTGCCGGGGCTGTGTAGGATGTTCAATTAGGGGCATCTGGGGAAAGGTCTATGAGAACTGGATGCACTACTTTTGCAACTCTTCTGGAAATCTAAAATTATTTTAAAATAAAAAGTTTTTTAAATGACACGCAGTGTGAAACACGAGAGGAAAATGACAAAAATACTTTAGGAAAAACAAAACTGGAGAAAAATTTCCTAGGCTAGGCCACAGGCCATACAACCTAAGACACTACATTAGCACAATCATCAGTGAGTGGTCATAACCTTAACAAGAAGCCAAATCACACCTGGTTCTATTCCAAGGAACTGGGAAAATGCAGAGGATGTACTGGTTGTCTGTTTTGGAACCAACTGGAGGAACAGAAAACTGAGGCCCAGGTTAGAAACGGCAGAATGTATGTCTGGTTAGTGAGACCCAAGATATCCGGCACACAAGTTACAGAAATCTCATGACTTATGGCAAATTGAAACTACACAAAGATGAAAATATAAGTGTTGTATTTATCTCATTGTGTGGCTTACACTTACACTCCAGGATGAGAAGTAGTAAGAAAAGAATCTGAGACAGAAATTTCTTGAATTAAAAACCCCAGCATTACTCACGCACTGGAAACGGGTGGGCATCAGTGCGGGTAAATTACTAAGCTAGTAACCTTGTTAGGACGTAGGCTCTTGCTTAGGTTAACACAGCAACTTAAATGAAAGGAATGTACAGGTGCTTTTTGCCACCTGGGAAGTAAAAATATCTGATGACATCCAAAGATGCAATAAAGCCTGGGTTTCAGCCAGGCATGGTGTCTCATCCATGTCATCCCAGCACTCTGGGAGGCCAAGGCAGGAGGATCGCTTGAGGCCAGGAGTTCGAGACCAGCCTGGTTGACACAGTGAGACCTCCATCTCTACAACAACTTAAAAAAAAAAATTAGCTAGGCATGGCAGCGCATGCCTGTTGTCCCAGCTACTAGGGAAGCTGAGGCGGGAGGATGGCTTGAGCCCAGGAGCTTGAGGTTGTAGTGAGCTGTGATAGTGTCACTGCACTCCAGCCTGGACAACAGAGCAAGACCCCGTCTAAAAAAAAAAAAAAATCCTGGGTTTCTTATGTTTCTATTAAACGCATTTAGTAGTTGATTCTATTAAAAAAATGATTTCCAGAGCTTCACTTGCTATAAATCCAACTCAAATTTGAAAAATGTAATTTTAAATGTTTTTACTAAAAAAATACCAGGATTTGGGGGTTGTCAAGAAGAGATTTAGATTTCCCTATAATCAGGACTCTATTTGGCCAAGATCCCACAGATGCTTAGTGCTGGGGAGGGATAAACCTCCAGCTGGCAGAAGGAAAAAGGAACAGGTGTCCTTCTCTGGGGCCACCAAACAAACTCTGCTCATCATCACATACACACACTACCTCTCAGCCTGGCTGCTTTCTAAGGAGATAGCTGCCAGAATGCTTCTTATACAAGTTGCCAACACGTGCATGGTTAAGAAAGAAATCTGACTTGTGATTTATACAGCAAATGACAGGATAAGTAGACTCTGGCAGCTCATCTTTGTGACCCATTGTCATTGCTAGCTTCTTAGACCATCTCTAAGCTCCAATTCCACTGTGCAAACCACCAGGAGGGACTAAATTAAACCACCGTCTATGCCAACATTACTGACGTTTGAGTCACAAATCGTATTAAGCCATTAGCTGGAATGACTTGGTATTACCAAAAAAAATCAAGAAGGGAAAATAAACATAACATGAAAGAAGGGATAGAGGGAACAGAAATCTTTCTCTCTCCATCTCCCAAGGGAACATTTTACCCAGATTCTTTCCTTACTACTTATATAAGAAATAAATTCCAGTAATGAAGCAAATACCTTAAAGTGTTACTGGGCAAGCTTTAAAAATGCAAGATAACAAGAACCAAATATTAGAACCATGAAGAGAAATGCAAATACAGTAAGGAGACTAAATTTGCACTGAAGTTCTTTGCTGTATATAGATATAAAAAGGAAATATATGTGTGTGTTTGTGTATATATATATATATATATACTGCTGAGAATATTTTACAAAACAAAAGCAAGACACAGAGGGACAAAGGCAGCCAAAAAATATATACAACAATTTGGTTTACTAAAAATATATGAAATTTATTTATTATAACGTGGATAGACTTTCTTTAGTCTTACCATTAAAGACACACAGATATAGCAAAGGAAGCAAGAGTAGGAAAGGGAAAAGAGAGGGGTGAAATGAGCATTGGTAAGTAGCGCAAGCTCGGAGACAGTCAGACAGTTAGCAACCCACAGTGAGCCGGATGAGCTGAAGTAGCACGGGACCTCTTCAGAATTTGGGGGCTTTATTGCCAAACCAGTTTTTACTCCTAACAGAAATCCTGCATTGGCACTGACAGGATGAATTCTGACTCCAAAAATCCATGCCTCGCGCTTTGGCTTTGGAGCCCCTTCTTTGACACTAAAAAGCCTGGAGAAGGGAGCAAAACCAAACCAGCTCCCAGATCTGCATCAGGCTTCACAGGCACAGATGAACAAACTCCCCCAATTCTGGCAATTAGAGCAACACAAGGCATACCCTGCTTTACCCATTAGACTCTTACAGCCTGTTTTAAAAGGCTTACCCAACTTGAGAGTTTTTCAAAGAAATGATTACATTTTTATGCTTGGGGAACTTTTTTTTTTTTTTTTTTTGAGACGGAGTCTCGCTCTGTCGCCCAGGCTGGAGTGCAGTGGCGCAATTTCGGCTCACTGCAAGCTCCGCCTCCCGGGTTCACGCCATTCTCCTGCCTCAGCCTCCCGAGTAGCTGGGACTACAGGCGCCCGCCACTGCGCCTGGCTAATTTTTTTTTTTTTTGTATTTTTTTAGTAGAGACGGGGTTTCACCGTGGTCTCGATCTCCTGACCTCGTGATCCGCCCGCCTCGGCCTCCCAAAGTGCTGGGATTACAAGCGTGAGCCACCGCGCCTGGCCAGGGGAAAAACTTTTTACTACATACTGCTTGCAACTCAATGTTTAAAGTTACAAAAAAAAAAAAAAAAAACCCCACAGCAAATAAAGAAGGATTCTACTAATTTCTTTTTCTTTCTTTCTTTCTTTTTTTTTTTTTTGAGATGGAATCTTGCTCTGTTGCCCAGGCTGGAGTACAGTGGCACGATCTTGGCTCACCGTAACATCCACCTCCTGAGTTCAAGCAACTCTGCTGCCTCAGCCTCCTGAGTAGCTGAGATTCCAGGCACCCGCTACCACACCCATCTAATTTTTGTATTTTTAGTAGAGATGTGGTTTCACCATGTTGGCCAGGCTGGTCTTGACCTCCTGACCTCAGGTGATCCTCCCAAAGCACTGGGATTACAGGCGTGAGCCACCGCGCCCAGCCGGATTCTACTAATTTCTTAATGATAACCAGTTTAATCCTACAGTTGGGAGTAAGTTCTGCACTTGAATATCATGACCATTTGGCCATAGTGATTCTATTACTATCTTAACTTTGTATGTTTAACGATCACTTCCGAATTCAAGTGTTGACTAAACTGTCAGTTCTTGCATGACCAACTACATTTCAAATATTCACAATGTAAGTATTTGCAAGGCTTTTTAAATTAATAGTATATTAAGTTCTTTTTGGTACTCAATGGTTGACATATTTATTTAACCATTACACACATAGGCCTACATATGAATCCTTTATCAAACTGACTTTTAGAAGGCAATGAAGGTATTGGCTATGAAGTATTAGCTAAAATCCATTTACATTCAGGTTTCTAAAATAGAAATAAGTTTCCATAAGGGTTAATTAACAAACAAACAAAAAAATACTTCTACATATGAGAAACTAGGAGTGAAATTTTCACTCCCAGAAAAAGTCATCCTTATCTATAATTTCTGATGAAAATTAAGAGTGATTTTCAAGAGACATCCTCCTAAACATTGAGGACATAAAACAGGAACAGAGAGAAGTAGAAGAGACAACTTCATAGCCCCCAAATTTGTTCCATCTTTTTTTTTCTTTTCTTTTCTTTTTTTTTTTCTGAGATGGAGTTTTGCTCTTGTTGCCCAGGCTGGAGTGCAATGGCATGATCTCGACGCACTGCAACCTCTGCATCCCGGGTTGAAGCGATTCTCCTGCCTTAGCCTCCTGAGTAGCTGGGACTACAGGTGCCCGCCACCATGCCCGGCTATTTTTGTATTTTTAGTAGAGACAGGGTTTCACCATGTTGGCCAGGCTGGTCTCAAACTCCTGACCTCAGGTGATCCACCTGCCTCAGCCTCCCAAAGTGTTGGGATTACAGGCGTGGACCACTGCACCTGGCCATGTTCCATCTTTTTAAGCCATGAAAAATGTCCCATGCCTAACCATATTTTGAAAGGCATGTAATTTAAAGTTACATGATAAGGACTTCATCATTAAGTACATCATCTCTTTTTAAAAAAGATACACATAAATAATAAATAAATAAAAAGCTTAAAAATTCACTGAGAAGAGAACCAGCATAAAAATCTGATGACCTGAGTCTTTAGCCTGAACCTGTCTTTTATTAGTCCTGAGTCCTTGGCCAACTTGCCTAACTTTTTGAGCTTTAGTTGTTTCATCATTTTACGTATTTATTTTACATTAGAGACAGAGTCTCGCCATGTTGCCCAGGCTAGAGTACAGCAGCTCTTCCCAGGCATGATCAGAGTGCACTACACAGCACTGAATACCTGGGCTCCAGTGATCCTCTCACCTCAGCCTCCTGAGTAGCTGGGACTACAGGCATGTGCCACCATGTCCAGCTACTTTCATCATTTAAAAATGCAAGCTCCGGCTGGGCGCGGTGGCTCACGCTTGTAATCCCAGCACTTTGGGAGGCCGAGGCGGGCGGATCACAAAGTCAGGAGATCGAGACCATGGTGAAACCCCGTCTCTACTAAAAATACAAAAAATTAGCCGGGCGTGGTGGCGGGCGCCTGTAGTCCCAGCTACTCGGAGAGGCTGAGGCAGGAGAATGGCGTGAACCCGGGAGGCGGAGCTTGCAGTGAGCCGAGATTGCGCCACTGCACCGCAGCCTGGGTGACAGAGCGAGACTCCGTCTCAAAAAATAAATAAATAAATAAATAAAATAAAAATAAAAATGCAAGCTCCACCATTATATCTCACTGGATTGTTTTGAGATTAGATCAATGTGTGAATTATGAAGTGCTACATAAATGTAGGGAGATACTAGTCTTTTTTTTTGAGACGGAGTCTTGCTCTGTCACCAGGCTGGAGTGCAGTGGCACGATCTTGGCTCACTACAACCTCCATCTCCCGGGTTCAGGCAATTCTCCTGCTTCAGCTTCCTGAGTAGCTGGGACTACAGGCACGTGCCACCACGCCCAGCTAATTTTTGTATTTTTAGTAGAGACAGAGTTTCACCTTTCACCATGTTGGCCAGGATAGTCTCAATCTCTTGACTTCGTGATCTACCCACCTCGTCCTCCCAAAGTGCTGGGATTATAGGTGTAAGCCACCGCACCTGGCCTAATTTTTGTATTGCCAGGCTGGTCTTGAACTCCTGACCTCAAGTGATCTGCCTGCCTTAGCCTCCTAAAATGCTGGGATTACAGGCGTGAGCCAGAGCGCCCAATTTTTTTTTTTTTTTAAATGGAGACACAGTCTTACTATGTTGCCCAGGCTGGTTGAACTCTTGTGCTCAAGTGATCCTCCCTTTTTGGCCTCCCAAAGTGCTGGGGTTACAGGCATGAACCACTGTGCCCGGCCACAGCTCCCTTGCCAGAATGCTGCAGGAACAAGCCCTATTTATTTTTTCACATGTCCTTGATAACTCCTTACATAAGGGTTTTTTTAAAAAAGAAATAAAAACCTTATTTATGTAAAATTAAATACCCCAAGGCCCACAGAGACAGAACTGTGGCTATAAACAGAAACGAGGTTTAGGCATGGCAAACTAGGCATCACTTTTCAAGTTCCCTGGAGAACATCTGGCTGGGCTGGGAATCATTGGTTATGCTATTCTTTAAGGTTTGTTTTTAGTTTTAGTGTTGTTTCTAATAAGCAAAAAAGCACATCGCTGTTGTGATACATGCCCATGTAGTATTCTGCAGCAACTGCTGGACAGGCTGTGGTTCTCAGCAGTAGCACCCACTAAACCTGCTTGGCACCGTGTAAAGCACAGACATTCTTTAAACAAAAACCGCACATTTTAAAAGAGCAGACAGGCCAGGTGCAGTGGTCACACCTGTAATCCCAACACTTTGGGAGGCTGAGGCAGGTGGATCACGAGGTCAGGAGTTAGAGACCAGCCTGGCCAAGATGGTGAAACCCTGTCTCTACTAAAACTACAAAAATTAGCCGGGTGTGGTGGTGTACGCCTGTAATCCCTGTAACTTGGGAGGCTGAGGCAGGAGAACTGCTTGAACCTGGGAGGTGGCGATAGAGCAAGACTCTGCCTTTAAAAAAAAAAAAAAAGGTAGACAAAGTAGACAAAGACTTATCAGGGGCATGGCAGTGGTGAAACACACATGCATTCTGAGTATAAACACCACCTTAGTGAAATTTCACTAAGTAATTCTAAATTTAAAAAAAAGAAAGGCAGCCTGGGCAACATAACAAGACCTTGTCGCTATAAAAAAAATTTTAAAAGTCAGGTGCGGTGGCTCATGCCTGTAATCCCAGCACTTTGGGAGGGCGAGGCAGGCGGATCACGAGGTCAGGAGATCGAGACCATCCTGGCTAACACGGTGAAACCCCGTCTCTACTAAAAATACAAAAATATAGCCGGATGTGGTGTCGGGTGCCTGTACTCCCAGCTACTCGGGAGGCTGAGGCAGGAGAATCGCTTGGACCCAGGAGGCAGAGGTTGCAGTGAGCCAAGATCGCACCACTGCACTCCAGCCTGGGCGACAAAGCGAGACTCCGTCTCAAAAAACAAACAAACAAACAAACAAAAAATTAGTCAGGTGTGATCACGCGTGCCTGTAGTCCCAGCCACTTGGGAGGCTGAGAGGTGGGAAGATCAATTGAGCCCGGGAGATTGAGGCTGCCGTAAGCCATGATTGAGCCACTGCACTCCAACCGGGGTGACAGAGCAAGATCATGTCTTGAAAAAAATAAATTAAAAAAAGAAAATGCATCCCTGGACCAAGGCCTAACATCCTTTCGAATGTGGCTTATGGAATCCAAATAGCTAAATCTAAATAAATAAATAAAGCCCTCAACTCCTAAGCAACTGCTATGCTGGCAGAGGAGACAGTGCTGCGTAAAACATACACCTCTGCAGGTTGGTGGGGAAACCTCCTCTGCCCTGACGAGTAGGAATAAAACACTCCACAAGAGCATGGAGAAATTACTGGTTATGCTATTCTTTAAGGTTTGTTTTTAGTTTTAGTTTTGTTTTTAACAAGCGAAAAAGAACATCAGTGTTGTGATATGCACCCATTCTGCAGCACCCACTGAACACACTGTGGTTCTCTGCAGTAGCACCCCCTAAACCTGCTTGGACCGTGTAGCACAGACATTCTCTAAACAAAAACTGCACATTTTAAAAGAGCAGACAAAGACTTATCAGCTTATAGAAGCATCAAACTTCTACACAATTATTTGTGTGGGCCACGTTCTTCCTTATTGGAAAGTACTGAAAAAGTTATCCTAGTTTTTGATTTGAGTATCATTTGATATCATGGGAGAGTAAGAAAGAAAGCCTTTTAAAGCAAATAGAAACACTTAAAATGACATTACCCATTATTAGTGAACATTAAAATATTTATATAATTGAAATCAGTATTTATATCCAGATTAATAACTATATGTAAGATTCTAGTATTTTTAGTTACTGAAACTAGGAGGTAACAGTGGTGTAACATGAGACAATCTGATTTTAGATCACCTCTGAGTGAAGGCAACTGAACATGGCTTATAAACTATTTTTGTTTTAGTAATAGTGAAACTTCTGCAAATGGATGTTTTTTTTTTTTTTTTTTGACAGAGTCTCTCACTGTCGCCCAGGCTGGAGTGCAATGGCGCAATCTCGGCTCACTGAAACCTCCGCCTCCTGGGTTCAAGTGATTCTCCTGCCTCAGCCTCCCAAATAGTTGAGATTATAGGCGCCCACCACTATGCCCAGCTAATTTTTTGTATTTTTAGTACAGATGGGGTTTCACTATGTTGGTCAGGCTGCTGTCGAACTCCTCATGATCCGCCAGCCTTGGCCTCCCAAAGTGGTGGGATTACAGGTATGAGCTACCACGCCTAGCCCTGCAAATGGATTTTCATATTTTGTCAGTTACAAGTACCAAACTATCACAATGCCATTTTCCGAATCTAAGAAGGTCACTTGTTTTCTACTATAAGTTACCACACATATCATGTTCTGACATCTTATTAAACACACACACAACAATAAACAGAAAGCTTACCTTTTTTTCATTTCTAACAACTGATTATTGAGCACAGATCTTTCTTCTTCCAGCTACGAAAAAAACACAAAAAACTTCAGTTAATAACCAGGCCACAGAGAGGCATATTTCTCATCCCACATGTACATCCCCCAAGCTCCAGGACAGCTAAAGCCACTGGCTTTCCTCATCAGCAATGAAGAGGGACAAGTGGTCACTCTATCACAGGATGTGCAGTTATTAATATATAAATCACTTACGACCTCAGTAACTCCCCCTCCTCAGGGACCTGAGAGTTAAACATATTAAACAATTACACCTTGAACACAATGAAGCACATCTTAAGCATTCAAAAATGTTAATTGGCCAGGCGCAGTGGCTCACACCTGTAATCTCAGCACTTTGGAGGGGGAGGCAAGGTGGGCAGATCACCTGAGGTCAGGAGTTTGAGCCCAGCCTGGCCAACATGGTGAAAGCCCATCTCTACTAAAAATGTAAAAATTAGCCAGGTGTGGTGGTGTGTGCTGTAATCCCAGCTACTCAGGAGGCTGAGGCAGGAGAATCGTTTGAACCCAGGAGGCAGAGGTTGCAGTGAGCCAAGACTGAACCACTGCACTCCAGCCTGGGTGACACAGTGAGACTCCGTCTAAAAAAAAAAAAAAAAAAATTGTTAAATGAGTGAGTAAAGCTCCACTGCTAACATTCTAGTTCCTTTACTTCAACCGCAGAAGTCAAGTGTCACTAAATTGCAGAGGACTAGGTACAGGCTACATACTCTCTGTGGGCCTCAATTACTCATCCATCAATTCAACACACATTCACTGAGGGGTCAGTATATTCAAGCATTATTCAAGCATTTGTTTCTCACGTATAAAACAAAGAGGTTACAAAAGAATTTCCAGTGGTTCTTTATTATCTCATGAAGGATAAAAAACAAAAGATTCAGGTAGTTAATCTTGTGAAGGAGGAATCATCTCTACCTCCAACCTGCACTACCCAGTTTGGCCAAATACCACCAGTTTCAACTCACACTGTTAATGTTTTTTTTTTTTTTTCTTTTTTGATACAGAGTCTTGCTCTGTTGCCCAGCTCGAGTGCAGTGGTGCGATCTCGGCTCACTGCAACCTCCACCTCCCAGGTTCAAGTGATTCTCCTGCTTCAGTCTCCCGAATAGCTGGGATTACAGGTGCCTACCACCATGCCCAGCTAATGTCTGTATTTTTAGTAGACAGGGTTTCACCATGTTGGCCAGGCTGCACACTGTTGATTTTTTTTAAAGGGTCAAAAAGCTCTTATATACTTTTTTAAATAAAAAGATAACACCAAAGATTATGTAATGGCTTCCAACAGCCTAGAATTTAAGTTACTAGCTCACTCTAAGTAGTTACAGTCATTATTATTACTTATGTTCATGCTTTGCTATGAGGTCTTATTTTAAAAATTCTTCAATATACATTTATATTATGTTCTGAACATAAATATCCCTTTACCATGAAATCTGTAAAGGTTAACATAGTTTTATAGACTCTTTGATGTCCTAGCCCATTAAGATATATGTTTTTGCTGCATGACTAATTCACAGAAATATTTAGAAAATTTTAGAATGAAAGGAAGAAAAAAGAGTAGGAGGCAAACTTTAAAAAATGAAATGAGAAAGAGAACATCTGGAGAGTGGGATATGGAGATGAGAAGAGTTTTCATTTTGGTCTTTATGCCCTTTGTACAGTTTATATTTATTCTTTAAAGAAGGAATCTGTTTTAGTTTTATAATTTAAAAGTTAAAAAAATCAATACTTAAAACTGGAAAATTTTTACAATGAATATATACATGGACAAAGAGCATGGCAGACAATTCACAAAACAGAAAATAAAAATCATTAATGAATATTTGAAAAATAATTCAACCCTACAAAAACACAATACGCAAAGATTCTCCCTCTTTTTTAGAGGGTCCATGTGCCTGAATTTCCAAGGAGGAGATGTTTGATATTTATTATAGTGATCTTTATAGAAAACAATGTTTTTTCTTCTTCTGGTCCAGGATTATTACCCAATCTAGGAGACAGCAAGCTGCATCTAGCAGTTTTATTTCTTTTTTCTTTTTTTTAGACAGAGTTTTACTCTTGTTGCCCAGGCTGGAGTGCAATGTCCCTACCTCAGCTCACTGCAACCTCAGCCTCCTGGGTTAATGCGATTCTCCTGCCTCAGCCTCCTAAGTAGCTGGGATTACAGGCGCTGCCACCATGCCTGGATAATTTTTTGTATTTTTAGTAGAGACGGGGTTTCACCATGTTGGCCAGGCTGATCTCAAACTGCTGACCTCAGGTGATCCACCCGCCTCAGCCTCCCAAAGTGTTGGGATTACAGGCATCAGCTCCTGCGCCCGACCCTTCTTTTCTTTTTTTTTTTTGAGACGGAGTCTCACTCTGTCACCTAGGCTGGAGTGCAGTGGCGAGATCTTGGCTCACTGCAACCTCTGCCTCCCAGGTTCAAGCGATTCTCCTGTCTCAGCCTCCCAAAGAGTGGGGATTACAGATGTGTGCTACCACGCCCAGCTAACTTTTCTATTTTTAGTAGAGATGGGGTTTCATCATGTTGGCCAGGCTGGTCTCGAACTCCTGAACTCAGGTGATCCACCCGCCATGGCCTCCCAAAATGCTGGGATTACAGGTATGAGCTATCACTCCCGGCCAGTTCCTCATTCTTTCCTTGTCTTTTATGGCCTTGACAGTTTTGAAGAGTATAAGCCAGTTATTTTGTAGAAAGTTTGGATTTGTCTGATGTTTCCATGTGATTAGAGTCAAATCATACACCTTTTGGCAGGAACACCACAGAAGTAATCCTGTGTCCTTCTCAGCAGATGATATCAGGAGGTACACACTGTTGATTTTTGGTGAGGTTAACTTCGGTCACTTGGTTAAGGAGGAAGTATCTTCCATGTTTCTCCACTGGAAAAATACTATTTTTTTCTCTGTAATTAATATGTATTTTGGGGGGATGTTTTGAAACTATGTAAATATCCTGTTAGTCAACAAACTTTTACATACTTGTTTTAGCACAGATTGATGATTCTTGCCTGAACAAATTATTACCATGCTGGTTACCATATGGTGATTGTATGATTCTGTCATTCCATCCATTAAATATTAGTTGGCCTTCTACTGTGAGGAAGGGCTTTCATTTTCCATTCATTCATTCATTCATTCAAGACAGAGTCTCGCTCTGTCACCCAAGCTGGAGTGCAGGGACGCAACCTCGGCTCACTGCAACCTCCGCTTCCCAGGTTCAAGCAATTCTCGTGTCTCAGCCTTCCAAGTAGCTGGGATTACAGGCATGTGCCACCATGCCTGGCTAATTTTTTGTATTTTTTTTTTTTTTTAGTAGAGATGGAGTTTCACTTTATTGGCCAGGCTGGTCTCGAACTCCTGGCCTCAAGTGATCCGCCCATCTTGGCCTCCCAAAGTGCTGGGATTACAGGTGTGAGCCACTACTCCTGGCTTCCATTTATTTATTTATTTTTATATTTATATTTTTATTTTTATTTTTTTTTGAGACGGAGTCTTGCTCTGTCACCCAGGCTGGAGTGCAGTGGCGCAATCTCGGCTCACTGCAAGCTCCGCCTCCCGGGTTCACGCCATTCTCCTGCCTCAGCCTCTCCGAGTAGCTGGGACTACAGGCGCCCGCCACCACGCCCGGCTAATTTTTTGTATTTTTAGTAGAGACGGGGTTTCATCATGGTCTCGATCTCCTGACCCCGTGATCCGCCTGCCTCGGCCTCCCAAAGTGCTGGGATTACAAGCGTGAGCCACCGCGCCCGGCCTCCATTTATTTATTAATACCTGTTTAGATTCATGCTTTCCTGTTATTCAATCGGTTATAATCTATTATATCTCTATTTATTTTGATGCTCGAATTATCTCACATTTGGTCAGTGGGAGCTTCTTCAACATGGCTCTGATGTCCTCTCCACTAATCTCTATTATTCTTTGAGTGCTTCCTTGCTTTTTGGTACACAAAATATTCCAAGCTCACCTTATACTCTTTCCGTCCCAGCCCTGGCATCAGCCATTTCTCTATGCACTTCTGGCCCCTTTAGTGAAGAGTATTTAGAAAACAAGCTCTAGACACTAGTTGTGCTCATTGGTACTGGGTTTTGTTGCTTCTAAGCCCTGTCAGTGGAGTTGACCAAAACTTAAAACTTCTACTCTTCAAAAGATATTGTTAAGAAAGTATAAAGACGGCCAGGCACAGTGGCTGAAGCCTGTAATCCCAGCACTTTGGGAGGCCGAGGCGGGCGGATCACGAGGTCAGGAGATCGAGACCATCCTGGCTAACACAGTGAAACCCCAACTCTATTAAAAATATAAAAAAATTAGCCGGGCGCGGTGGCGGGCGCCTGTAGTCCCAGCTACTCGGTAGGCTGAGGCAGGAGAATGGCGTGAACCCGGGAGGCGGAGCTTGCAGTGAGCTGAGGTAGCGCCACTGCAGTCCAGCCTGGGTGAAAGAGCGAGACTCTGTCTCAAAAAAAAAAAAAAAAAAAAAGAAAAGTAAGTATAAAGACAAGCCACAGATGGGGAGAAAACATTCGCAAAACACAACCCAATAAAGAACTTGTATCTAGAATATAGTAAGAACTCTTACAATGCAATAATATGTAGACACAAAAACAAAATGAAAAATGACCAAAATATTTGAACGGACATTTTACCAAAAAAGAGAGACAGATGGTTAGTAAGCACAGGAAATGATACTCGGCATCATCAGTCATCAGGAGACCGTAAACTGAAACCACACTGAGATACACTCCATGTGCCACCTGGGCACCCAAGCCCTCCATCCCAGTGGTTCCCTAGTTGGCAAATAGGTTAATGTTTAAAAAGACAAAACAAAACAAAAACCCATAGGTGCTAAGAAGTATGTGGGATAACCGGAAACCTCATAAATTGCTGGTGAGAATGTAAAATAGTACTAATTTTGGAAAATGGTTTGAGAATTTCTTTTTTTTTTTTTTTGAGATGGAGTTTCGCTCTCGTTGCCCAGGCTGGATTGCAATGGCGCAATCTCCGCTCACTGCAACCTCTGCCTCCTGGGTTCAAGCGATTCTCCTGCCTCAGCCTCCTGAGTAGCTGGGATTATAGGCATGTGCCACCACGCTCGGCTAGTTTTGTATTTTCAGTAGAGATGGGTTTTCTCCACGTTGATCAGGCTGGTCTCGAACTCCTGACCTCAGGTGATCTGCCTACCTGGGCCTCCCAAAGTGCTGGGATTACAGGCGTGAGTCACAGCGCCTGGCCTGAGAATTTTTTTTTTTTTTTTTTTGAGACGGAGTCCTGCTCTGTTGCCCAGGCTGGAGTGCAGTGGCGCAATCTCGGCTCACTGCAAGCTCCGCCTCCCAGGTTCACACCATTCTCCTGCCTCAGCCTCCCGGAGAATTTCTTAAAAAGGTAAACATACATTTACCACACTAGCAAGTCCACTCTTAGGTGTTTACCCATGATAAATGAAAACATATGCCATGGCCTCTTCACGAATTCAAAGCAACTTTACTCAAAACACCCCCAAACCTGTAATCCCAGCACTTTGGGAAGCCCAGACGGGCGGATCACAAGGTCAGGAGATCGAGACCATCCTGGCTAACATGGTGAAACCCTGTCTCTACTAAAAGTACAAAAAAATTAGCTGGGCATGGTGGTGGGCGCCTGTAGTCCCAGCTACTTGGGAGACTGAGGCAGGAGAATGGTGTGAACCTGGGAGATGGAGCATGCAGTGAGCTGAGATGGCGCCACTGCACTCCAGCCTGGGCGACAGAGCGAGACTCCATCTCAAAAAAAAAAAAAAAAAAAAAAAACACCCCCAAACTGTAACAACCCAGTGTCCAAATGGATAAAGCAACTATGATATAATCCCAAACTGCTGATATACATAACAACATGGATAGACCTCCAAAGGAATACGCTATGTGAAAGAAACTAGAGAGACCGGGTGCAGTGGCTCACACCTGTAATCTCCACACTTTGGGAGGCCAAGGCAGGACGACCACTTGAGCCCAGGAGTTCGAGACCAGCCTGGGTGACAGAGTGAGACCCTGTCTCAAATAATAATAATAAAATAGATAAAAATAGGGCTGGGTGCGGTGCCTCACGCCTGTAATCTCAGCACTTTGGGAGGCCAAGGTAGGCAGATCTGAGGTCAGGAGACAGAGACCCCATCCTGCCTAACTAACATGGTGAAACCCCATCTCTACTAAAAATACAAAAAATTAGCTGGGGGTTGTGGCACGCACCTGTAGTCCCAGCTACTGAGAAGGCTAAGACATAATTGCTTGAACCTGGGAGGCAGAGGTTGCAGTGAGCCAAGACTGTGCCATTGCACTCCAGCCTGGGAGACAGAGCGAGACTCCATCTCAAAAAAAAAAAAAAGAAAAAGAACAACTAAAAATCAATAAATTAAAATTAAAAATAGTGAAAGATTTTCTCTTTGGGAAGCTGAGATGGGCAGCAGATCATTTGAGGTTGGAGTCCGAGACAAGTCGGCCAACAAGATAAAACCCCATCTCTACTAAAAATACAAAAATGAGCCAGGTGTGGTGGCGCGTACTTGTGATCCCAGCTACTCAGGAGGCTGAGGCAGGAGAATCGCTTGAACCCAGGAGGCAGAGGTTGCAGTAAGCCAAGATCACACCACTGCACTCCAGCCTGGGGAACAGAGTGAGACTCCATTTCAAAAAATTAAAAAGAAACTAGATACATGAGGCTATATAATGTTTTGAATTTCCCAAATTTCCTTATGTATAATGTCTAACGTTTTCTACTGTGGTAAGGGAAAACAGTTTGAAATATTTCACCCTTTTAAATTGACTGAAAATCATTTGATCATCTAACACATAACCTGTCCTGGAGAATGCTCCCTGTGCACTTGAGAAGTGTATGTATTCTGCTGCTGTTGGATGGAGCAATCTGCAGATGACTGTTAGGTCCTGTTGATTCAGAGTGTTATTCAAGTCTTCTGTTTCCTTCTTCATCTCTGCATAGTTGTTCTATCCATCACTGAAATGGGGTACTGAAGCCTTCAGCTATAATTGTTGAATTGTCGATTTCTCTTTTTAATTCTGTCGGTTTTTGCTTCATGTATTTCGGGACTCTGTTATTAGGTACACCTACATTTAAAATTGTTATATCTTCCTGATGGATTGATATTTTTTCGTTGTTCTCTGTCTCTAGTAACAATTTTTGCCTTAAAATCTATTTTATCTGGGCCGGGCGCGGTGGCTCACGCTTGTAATCCCAGCACTTTGGGAGGCCGAGGCGGGCGGATCACGAGGTCAGGAGATCGAGACCACGGTGAAATCCCGTCTCTACTAAAAATACAAAAAAATTAGCCGGGCGTGGTGGCGGGCGCCTGTAGTCCCAGCTACTCGGAGAGGCTGAGGCAGGAGAATGGCGTGAACCCGGGAGGCGGAGCTTGCAGTGAGCCGAGATTGCGCCACTGCACTCCAGCCTGGGCGACAGAGCAAGACTCCGTCTCAAAAAAAAAAAAAAAAAAAAATCTATTTTATCTGATAGTAGTATAGTTTCTCCAGCTTGCTTTTGGTTACTGTTTGCATGGTATATCTTGTTCCATCTTTTTACTTTCAACCTATTTGTGGCTTTGAATCTAAATTGCATCTCTTATAGACAGCATATAGGTAGACCCTTTTTAAAAAATCCATTCTGCTAGTCTCTGCCATTTATTCAGAGTGTTCAATCCATTTATGTTTACTGTGTTTATGAATAAGGTTACATACTGTTTTGACTCCATTTATGTGACCTACTAAAAAAGGTAAAACCATTGGATCAGAAAAGAGAAGAGTTTTCAGGGAATGAGACTGAATTGACTATAAAGAAGGATAAGAGAACCTTTTGGGGTGAAGGAAATCTTGATTGTGGGGTCAGTTTTATGACCGTATATATTTGTCAAAACTCACCAAACTATATACCTATGAAAGGTAAATTTTATTTGATGTAAATTAGACCTCAATAAAGATGACTTTGAGAAAAAGAAAGCAAGTTGGAGTAATTTGTGCAATATGGCTTTTGTAGAAAACAAAAACAATGTATGCATATATGCATTTGCATATGCTGGTATATACATGAGGAACACCATGGAAAAATATACCATTTATAATGTAGCTTCAATGAAATGGCAATGAAGAGGAGTAATAACTTTTAAATTACACATATTTGTATTGTTTCATACTATAAATATATTTCTAATTTAAAAACATTACAATTTAAAATAAATAATTCTTTTTTTCTTTTTTTTATTATTATACTTTAGGTTTTAGGGTACATGTGCACAATGTGCAGGTTTGTTACATATGTATCCATGTGACATGTTGATTAAATAATTCTTATTTCTTTGGAAATAAAAAAATTTATAGATGAAATTGACAGGGTATCTAGGATTTAGGAGTTGCTTCAAAACACTCAGGGTAGAGCTGAGTGCGGTGGCTCATGCCTATAGTCCCAGCTACTCAGGAAGCTGAGGCAGGAGGATTGCCTGAGCCTTACAGTTGGAGGTTTCAGTAAGCTGTGATCATGCCACTGCACACTAGCCTGGGTGACAAAGTGAGACTACCTCAAAAAAAAAAAAAAAAAAAAAAAAAAATGCAGGGCAAACAAGGTAGAGAGGATGAATGGGAGTACAGCAGAGACGAGTGGCCAAGAGTTAATTGCTAATGGAATTTTATACACAGAGATTCACTGTACTGCTCACTCTGCTTCTGTGTATGCTTGAAACTTTTAATAAAAGGTTAAAAAAGAACATGGATATGTAAAGGGGAAAAAAGGGAGAGTTAAAGAAAAATATTTCAGAGAACCATGTTACAGTGAAAGTGATGCACAAATAATCATAGTTTGGGGAACACTGGACTGGAAAATCTCCAAGAGCTCATGTATGCATAACCCTATTTTGTAAATAAACATGGTGGGTACTTTGTTTTATGTCTGTCAGCTACGCTAAGAAAAATAGTAGCTCAGGTGAAATGAAGGACATTAGAAGTCCACAGTCATGACATATACAACTTCTGCTTTGTAGGCTCAGTAAAACCACTTGAATAAAAATCTCCAGAGAGAAGTGCCTCTCTGTTTTGTTTATTGTGATCTCCTCTATTTTTGGAACACAGGCACACAGTAGGCACTCAATAACCACGCACTGCGTGAACGAATGTGTCATAGTCAGTATGTGGTACTCTCAATGGGTATGAGTTAGTAGTAGTGGCACTCAGAAGCCAGGATTCTCACAGAATGAAGAACTTTCTGCTCAACTGAGGTGTTCACATTTGGGCTATTTTAGTCTCTTCTTGAACCAAGCAAGTGTTCTGGGGTCCAAAATAGCAGCTCTACCTTGACAGCACAAAACCCATTCCCTGTGTCTGAGAAATTCTAGTCTCGCCTCCCACACACAGACTTCTGCTCCTGGAAGTGGAGAAGGTAATGGGAAAAAATGGAAGAGGAAGCTTCAGTCATTTTGGTATGGCAAAGCCCTTTCAGAGAAGCAAGGAGTGGGGCAGACACAGTGATCGGCTGCATAGATCCCCCTTTTCTAGGCAAGCCGTGTTGCCCAGCTTCTGGGACAGCTTAGCTGGTGGCCCCATCAGGGATCACCACAACTACGGAGCCACTTCCAGCAGGGTCATGTTGCCTTCCCAGGATGGATCACATCCAATGACTGATCCATATGGGATTACCGAAAGACTGGCCATCTCAGTCCAGTTTGGGACAAATCTGCATGGCCACTCCAGCTCCGGAGCTCCCCACGGCATTGGTCAAGGCTGTTGCTGGGCCTGCATAATGGCTCAATTTCTCCCACTGCCTAATCCTGTTTCTTTCTCCTCTTTTCCATAGGAGCTGCCCCGAGAGCATACTTCAGTAAGTATCATCACACTAAACTCTCTCTCGGCCTCTTTCCCAGGGAATTCAAGCTGCAGCAGTACACATTATGCTACCAACTAAAGTTCTGTATTATGCAGGAAAGACCACATGCCTTAGGACTGGTTTAAGTTGATATGAATATGTACATGAATTATGTGAGAATATTTACATCTTCACACCGGGCATGGCGGCTCACGCCTATAATTGCAGCACTTTGGGAGTCCGAGGCGGGTGGATCACCTGAGATCGAGTTCAAACGTGGCCAATGTGGCCAAACTCCGTCTCCACTAAAAATAAAAAAAATTAGCTGGGAGTGGTGGTGGGCGTCTGTAGTCCCAGCTACTAGGGAGGCTGAGGCAGAAGAATTGCGTGAACCCAGGAGGCAGAGGTTGCAGTAAGCTAAGATTATGCCATTGCACTCCAGCCTGGGTGACAGAGCAAACCTCTGTCTCAAAAAAAAAAAAAAAAAAATTTACATCTTCAAATACATTCACACAGCTATCACTGTCCTTTATCAAAGAATGATACTGGGGCTGGGTGGTGCACACGCCTGTAATCCCAGCACTTTGGGAGGATGAGCCAGGTGGATCACTTGAAGTCAGGAGTTCAAGACCAGCTTGGTCAAGATGGCAAAACCCTGTCTCTACTAAAAATACAAAAATTAGCTGTGTGTGGTGGTGCACGCCAGTAGTCCCAGCTACCGGGGAGGCTGAGGCAGGAGAATCGCTTGAACCCAGGAGGCGCAGGTTGCAATGGGCCGAGATCGTGCCACTGCATTCTAGCCTGGCGACAAGGTGAGACTCAAAAAAAAAAAAAAAAAGAAGAATGATATCAATGGTGTGGCTACAGGGCGGGGGTATCATGACTGCCGGAAGCCAATACATACAAGTAGTTCTTCACAGAGAGTGTGCACGTGTCACCTTAATCTTTTTACTCCTGGGTGCTGAAAAGACAACAGCTACTCTTCCCTTAATACTGCTTGTATCTTTAGTGCAGCTGAAGTGCATCTTCTATTCAGATGTAAACACCCTTAACTATGCAGAGGCAGAGTGGGAAAGACCTACACCCTTTGGCCTAGACTCTGGCAGTCATTTCCAGGATGGATAACTTCTCAGTGCCAGGCAATGGCTTTCTACAAAACCCCTCAAAAGCCAGAGAGGTTAAGAGGACTCTAGAGAAGTCTAGAGGAAGGTCTCAAACAAGAAACTTAAAAGATACGAAAGAGAATATACAGGCTGTAAAAAGACTTTCAAGAACTGAACATACCCCTTGGCCCATTTCCTAAACGTAATAACGCTTGAATGCACGTGATTGCGCGAAAGGATGATTCCCACAGAACCTAAACAAATCAGACGTTTGGCTTTAGTGATTCCCTAAGTTGCAGATATAATATTTTTTTAAATAATTACTTTATTATTGTTGTTAAAA